>NW_020799097.1:60198675-60240719 GCF_003259725.1 Athene cunicularia | reverse complement strand
TTTTTTTTTTGCTTATTTTGGGGCTTTTTTTCGTGGCCGCCCGCCCACCCCTCGTGTCCAGCCAGGGACGGCAGAGTTGAGCTACCCTGCTGCTCGCACCTTCCAGTCAGGCGAGGTAATCCAGCAACTGGGTTTGGGAGGAGGGGAGACTCCAACCTGCATGGGAGTTCGAACATATCTTTTTGAGGGAAGAAAAAATCCGCAGTTCTTTTGAGTTGGTAGCTGGTTTTACTTCATTTTCAAAATCTGATTGTATTTCAAGCGTTGCCATTGACTTCTATGTGATTTACCATAATTCTACCTAATGCATCTCCCCAAAAGAGAAGAATATTGAACTTTGCATAAGCATATCTAAATCAGTCTAAGGTAGTGCTCTCCTCAAGACAGGTAGTGACTTAGGAGCTTCTGTCTACCCTGCAGTAGGACTTCACATCCCGAGTGCATACAGTTTCTTTGCAGTTGTACAGTGTGTTGTCAGTTCTCAGTGTGTACTTTATAACGACTGTACTTCTGCCTCATGGCTGCAGTGGCTTCCACATTAAATATATCCTCCGTTATCACCTTACTCTAGCAAGGAGACAACACAAGCCAGCAACTGTGAACTATCAAAGAGTAACGTTCCCTCGAAGTTTGGAACATTGCATTTCCAGCTGATTCAAGGAGCCACGAATCACTTTCAAGTGTCAGATTTCTGTCTGTTCGTTCAGATGTTACTAGATCTGTAATGTGGTTTGTGCATGAGGTAACGTGTACTTGATGTCAGCTAGTGAGAGGACAGGTCTGCAGGCAGGTGCAGTCCCTCTTGAGAGGCCTCAAATTCTGTAAGACCCAGCTGTGTATCACAGAGGGAATGAATGGAAGGATTATATATGCCCACCAAATCCCTTTTAGATGCAATGTCTCTACAAGTGAAAATTAAGGTATTTTTTTAGAATTTATGGAAAATGTCACTGTGGAAGAGATAAAGAAACCTCACCCTCCTGTGCTGTCAATAGAGGATGAAATGTGGACCCAAGGGTGTGATAGGAACCACCACTTGTTTCACCACTGCTCTTGTACTCTCTCTGGAAAGGCTGGGGCTGGTAAATCTACAAGGAAAAGTATCTGTTCAGTTCTTGCTAGTGATGTCTGTTTTCCCTCCAACGCTGGACCAGGTACAATATCACCATATCTTGATTTCCATGTCATAAGATGGTTCTCAGATACCTTTTTTTTTTTCTTTTTTTTTTTAAGTGCCTGTATTTAAATCCTCAGACAATTTATGCTCTCAAACACCCCCCAAAAAAAAAGATCCTATGTAGCTGACTGTAGGAGCCAGTGTGGTTTTTCGGGAAAGAGTGAATAGGTTGGAGGACTTATTTCAGTAGTGCTACTAGGTGAGAAGCATCTCTGGGACAGACTTCCCTTTGCATTTGCTGTATGTGTAAAACCCACACTGCCACTGAACTGCAGGACTCCTGCTTTTACACATGGCCCATAAATTATATGTAGGAAAACGTGACAAGTTTAAATTATTGTGGGCAACACATTTTTGGGAGATTGCTGTGGATTATAGCACAAGAACTGTCCATCCTAGTGATGAAACGTTTGGGAGACATGTCTGCAAGCAGATGACAATTGTATTTGCTTCTTACCTGTGTTGCCAGGATTCTTCTAAAATTCTATCCGTGCATTCTTAAAGAGGGGTAGTGCCTGCTCCTTTTCCTACTTACAACAGTTTTATACTGATCTTAAGACCACTGATTTAAGGAATTTACTCCTGATCTGCAGTAGAAAAGAGAAGGCAACCCTGAGGCTCTTCAAATCTCAGTGATCAGCACATCTCTGGAGAGTCAGCCAATGTCAAGACCAATATTCCAGACTTTAAAAGTCAACACTGACATCGCTAATGCCCAGTAAAACAAACATTTTAATGTATTAATTATGAAGGTGGTTGCTTCTGAGATTATAGCAAGAATCAGTAATTAGCCTCATGAGTGAGATCCTCCCTTTTAATTTATTTAAAGACATGGAATACTTTTATTTGAAAGTTGAGACGTTATCAATATTATACTAGTTTCCCTTCCAACCTACACCTTCCAGTTCATAGTATGAAAAGTCATTCATTTTCTGTTATAAGCAGGGCAGTGGGTGGATTAAACTGTAAGCATATCTTCTCTAATAAAATTAAAAAGAAGGCTGGCATTTTTTTAGTTCTCACCTTTGGACAGGAACTTTTTCTAAGATCCAGACTCATTTCTACTTTGGCTTTGTCTAGAATTTGTGACACTTAACTATCCTGTGTGATAGAAAGATAAGGAAAATATGAAATATCCTGAATTTGGCAAATGATGGAATTGAAGGTTGAAAGGATCTATACTAGAGGTGAAAGACTGTGGTCAAGTCTGGAACATTACAGTGAGAATAAGCCACACTATAAGTTTTAATTTTTGCTAAGTCTTAATGTGAGTAGTACTGTGAATCAGTTATTTTACATAGCTTACTTTCCACATTATATTAAACTAAAAAAGTGGCCTAAAGCCGTTATCCCTTTAATTCTGATTAAGACAGAAAATAGATCTTCAACACTTGACTTGTTCATACTCAATATTTTTTCAGTGTAATCAGTGAGAATTTGTTATCTATAAGCGGTGAATAAGAGTATCAAAAGTTCCTTGGTGATAATAAATGTTGTGTCAGTAGATAAATAATAAACATGTAACTGCAAAATATGTCTAGTTTTCTGTTTTAATGGCTGGTTTCTGCCCCTGAAAGTACAAAATCTAAGACTTTAATCTGTACGTGAGAAAGTGTTTGAGCAATCAAAGACCTAAATAGTGTATAAATATTAAGTCACAATCCTCTTACACGTAATTGGGATGTACAAGATGGTAACCAAAATTCAGTCAGAAAAGATGTGAATCATCCCAATGTTTTCCATCAGGAAATGGAGTTAACAGTGTAGATATTTCTATAATATACTTCTAGAGCTCAGAAAATGGCCTTGTATGCTTCACTGCATTTTCCCTTGAACTGAGACAGTGAAATTATTTTTAAAGAGGGATGATGCCACAAAGGCTGTTGTTTTAACTTGTGACTCTATCACTGCCTCCCACTGCCTGTCTCTTCAAGCAAAAGCCACCTTTCCTCACCATTAGAGGCCTAGAAGAGGTGTCTTCCTTTTTTTTATCCCATCCTATACTGATAGGTCAGCTCCTTAGCCCCTTATGCTAGCATCTGTTAGCCAACTGCCAAGATGTTTAACAAGCAATTCATTCTTTTTGATATGGTGCCTTGCACACTAGTCCTGCCAGGAGCTCATCATAAGTATCAGTAGAACTACTTCACTGGTCTCCTTATAACACCGGTGTGAAACTCCTTTCTATATTGCCTAGAAAAATCTTGAAAGCAGGCTGCTGCCGTGCCAAAACCACTAACTCAGGCTGACCAGTTCAGTTCCTGGTACTCATTTGTTACACATCATCTTTACTCAGCTGAAAGCTTTTCATGGCAGATGATAGCGTCTTTTTGGTTTGCATCTGTAATGACACTGAGAAATCGATGAGATCCTGTTCAGTAGAATTATGGTGTGAATATTTGGTAACAGCAATGTAAGCCAAGAAACAGGGCCAAGAAAATGTCAGATAAAAGGATACTGGCATGTGTCAGTGTTTATCTTAACAATAGTTAAACAGCATGGAATACTAAGTAATTTACCATTTACTGGCTTGAGCTTTACCTTGAAGAGTTTCTGAAGCTAGTAAGAATACAGATAGAAATGTCTGCTTCTGAATGATTTGCGAGCTGTCAACAATACTTAAAATGCTGATTTAACTTAATCCTTTCATACTTTCCTACAGTCTTTTTAAAAAAGAATAGACACTCAGCTCTCCAAGTATGATTAAAATGTATATATATTAAAAATAAACCTTTGAAAATCATGTGTTGGTAGTTTCTGCAAATAGAATGTCAACTTTTTCTCTCTGCTCAGCATTAAGTGTATATATGGCTTTTTGTATGTAAAGAATTTGCTGGAATATCTATTCTTAACATCCAAAGTATGAAACCAGTGTTTAGTAGGTTTTAATCTGTCTTAAAGTGGTTTAAGAAATCAGGCTTTCTTAAATGTGTTCCACTGGTGTAATAAAATTTTATTATGCCTTTATTTGAAATATTTAACTGAAGAAAGTATTATTATATATTATGAATGCTTGGATACACTGGAATTTATAATGTTAGTACCTAATAAAAAACACAGAAATCCTCACCTAGAAATAGAACCATTATTTATTATGCACATGTAGGTGAAGAAACTGAACAATACACGGAATAAAGTAAAGGAGGTTAAATACATACCAACTAGAATTCTTGTTTAATGCATAGGTTAGTGAAGAAAAATTTCTTCCAGAAAGGTGTGGGGTTTTCTTTTCAGTTTGTTATTTAAGTCAGTGCAGCTTAAGAGCTTTGGCCTATGTCTGGGAGACTTTCTTGAGTTGGCATCTTTAAATAGCGTCATCGTCTTGAAAGGAAGATGGAGAATAATATGTAGCTTTTATGTCCATTATATCAGAAGCCCTCAATAAATAAAGTACTAGGGGAATAAGTTTTTTAAATTAACATATATGTAGAAAATGCAATCTTTTCTCAGATTACTGAATTGTTTCCAGCAGACAGTTTTTGTTCTCTCCATGTAAAGTTTCCTGATACTCCATCATGAATTAAAAACCACAGCTCTTGCTGTTTGGGCTGTTCCAAGACAGGTAGGCAGGATGCTGGGACCACAAGTAGCATATTCCTTTGTTTGCATAATGACTTGTGTCTGCATTTGAAATGCCAGCAGTAGTACCAGCAAAAGAGGAGATGGCTTACAGAACTACTATCTTTTCATCATACATTTCCAGGAAGATAACAAAAAGCAACATACTGTGTGATTTAACATGCTAGTTTCGTAACAAGCTTCCCATGCAAGTGCTGTTGTAAGCAGCAGTCATACTATCTGCATATAACATTCCACAAACTTACAGGAAATTCGGAGCAAGTGAAGCAGAACTATCTTTGAGAAAGTATTGTTGCTTTTCTGAATGAAAAGCTAAATAATGCAGAAAATATAATTTCTTCACTGTTTTGAATGGTGTCACTGAAGTATTTATATGGCACGTTGTAATTATCTGTGATCATTTCAGTTGTGATAGTTCAGACTTCATGCTATTCCATGCCATCTCAAATTCTTCTCACTATCATTGTGGGCAAAAAACTATGAAGCACGAGGAAAAGTGAATAGATGACTCTCATTTGAATACATATATTCCTGTTGGAATGCATCATTAAGGGAAGTATCAATTATTCCTTCTATTGCCTATTTACATAGAAAAAAAGTCATGTCTATGTAATAAATTCAATCTTGTTATGTAAAAGATGTAATTACCTAAAAGTGCTACCAGTGTGCTTCCGAAATATTATTGTTTCTAGACAAAAAAAAAGACACTAGAAGTGAAAAATAGCTTGCTTCATTAAGAAAGCATGAGGGTGTTAAAAGCCTCCTGTGACATGACCACATGTGTCTTGCTAAAGCATGAATTTTACAGTGTGGCATGTGCCTCAAAGGAAGTGCACCTCTCCTGTAGTCATTAGCGTTTTATTCACCATAGTCACATGCTATTACTGCCTGTCATTGATTAAAGAGCTAGATCTTAATGCTTAAATTATAGAAAACACTTTAGAAAAATACTGGTGTTCCAGAGAAAATATCTAAAGCATCTTCAGCATCGAAAAGTGGCACAAGATCATCTTTATAGATTGCCATTATGCTTGAAAATTGTCAGGAAGGGGTTTTAGGATGCCGCATAACAGTGAAGCACTGGAACATATTCTAGAGGGAAAACGTGCATTAGCATTAACTCTAGTCTGATGTCGTGAGGGTCTTCCTGTGTGACATGATTATGCAAGTCCCCTGAATAACCAAGTCCTGATGAGAGTCTAGACAGAAGTTGGCTTTTATTCAAATAGTTTAAGGAGGTGCACAAAATCTTAAGTATCAGGTCTTCATGGAAATGTGCTATAAAACGTCAGTCATCATTTCCGAGCTTTATGAAAAATAGATTGTGATTTGTTGTTCTGTTACTTTTTATGACTGTTTCTGAAAGGCAAATGCTGAATAACTCTGTAACAAAGACTACCAAATGCGGCAATTAAAGCAGACTAATTGATGACATCAGGAAATTAATGTTTACTATGAGAGTAATTATGAAAATGGTATTTATGCCTAATCCAACATTTTGGTTGCAACACAACACAAATCTATAGCCTATGTTGCCTAGTATTTCAAGGACTTAACCTTCTATAAAAGATTAGTCCCTGTAGATTTTGTCTCAGCAGTTCTCTTGTCGTCCAGTTTTAGCCGCTGCGCTCTCTCTATTTTTTAATTCCAGTGAAGATTTAAGAAGGGACTGACAGTTTAGTGTTTAAATCCTGAGGTAGATTTTTGGAGAAGAGGGATTGCTCTGGTTTTGTTTTTTACATTTCAGTGGTGTTAGAAGCTAGAGTATGGAGTCAGAGAGCAATGTTCTTTGATTAAAACTGAGGACATAAGGTAAAACTAAGAGTAAACACAGTAGAATTAAGGGAATGATCCCATTTCTGTTGCAAGCAACAGCAATACTCCTTTTAAATTCAGTACCCCAAATATTTCTCTTACTGAAGTATGGCTTGAGCCTTCTCAAGATGCAGAGCATTCTGCCACTCCAAAACATTTCAAGACAAATTTAAACATGAATAATGCAACTGAAAAACCCATATATTGCTGTTGGACAGTGTTCTCAGTGTCCTGCTAAACTGACTCAGTGATGACTACGGGGTCTTCATGCTATGAAAATAATAAGACTGTGGTCTGAATTCATCTTACAAGTTTTACTAAAATATGGTTGTTAAATAAAAATTACTATTTTGTAATTTTCAGAGTTCAGTTTATCTCATCAGTAAGATCTCCAGATACTCTTCTTGTTCTCCTCAGGAGGTACTCTGAAACAGTGGTGAAATTTTATCCAAGCACAAATACAGGACAGACAATGAGTGGATTGAGAGCAGCCCTGTGGGAAAGGACTTGAGAGTACTGGTAGATGAAAAACTGACTATGAGCCAGCAATGTGTGCTTGCAGCCCAGAAAGCCAACCGTATCCATGGCCAGCAGATCAAGAAAGGTGATTCTGCCCCTCTACTCCGCTCTCATGAGACCCCACCTGGAAATATCCTAAGCCTTGATGGAAAGAAGACAGAGTGACTTCATGCCTTTTTCATTTGGATCTGCATGAGATATTTCTGTACTCACATGCCCCATCAACACATGCATGGTAATATGTTGCAATAGCTTACTTTTTTTTTTTTTTCCCCAGTTCCTTAGAAAATGTTTTGTTGGTTTTTTCTGGTATGGTACTTGTACTTAGAGGGGTTTTAATACATACATGCATACATACATATTTATTTATAAATATTATAATTACTGCTTGAACAAAATGCATTACATTCAGCTTTCCCTCCTTCTGCAGATATTTTGCAATGCTTGGGGATTTAAGTCTCCCGTGAGAATCAATTAAGACATACTGGGCAATACATTACTTTTAGAGGATTATATACTAAAGCAAAGATACGTCCTAGCTAAAACAAATTAAATGGAAAGAAACCCTTGAAATTTTTAGCTCATTTTAAAAGTGCATTCTACTGTCTCTCATTTTTGTAGTCTTGAGTGAGAAGCCCGTAAACAGCACTTTCATTTCTGAATGAATAATCCAGAACACAGCAGATTCTCGGCATAGATTGTATCAGAAAATTGTCTTAGAAGAGACTGTGGAGGTGCCTACTATGTTAAAATGTAAAAGAAAACAATTAGGGGACAGGGCAAACCTTTATACAAAAATACCATTGAAGGATTTCTTTTATGTTTTTAATGGTCTCTGTTCTGCTTAAAGAATTGTAAATGCCTGTTACGGATGATTTAGACATGAACATGTAATCTGTTGTCTATTGACAGCTTCACTGGGTAAAAACCTGTCTGGATGGCCGGGCCCAAAGAGTTGTGGTGAATGGAGTTAAATCCAGTTGGCAGCCGGTCACGAGTGGTGTCCCCCAGGGCTCGGTTCTGGGGCCACTCCTGTTTAACATCTTTATTGATGATCTAGACGAGGGGATCGAGTGCACCCTCAGTCAGTTTGCAGATGACACCCAGTTGGGTGGGAGTGTTGATCTGCTCGAGGGCAGGGAGGCTCTGCAGAGAGACCTGGACAGGCTGGAGCCATGGGCTGAGGCCAACTGGAGGAGTTTCCATAAGGCCAAATGCCGGGGGCTGCCCTTGGGCCACAACAACCCCCAGCAGCGCTACAGGCTTGGGGAGGAGTGGCTGGAGAGCTGCCAGTCAGAGAGGGACCTGGGGGTGTTGACTGACAGCCGGCTGAACAGGAGCCAGCAGTGTGCCCAGGGGGCCAAGAAGGCCAATGGCATCCTGGCTTGTGTCAGCAATAGCGTGGCCAGCAGGGACAGGGAAGGGATCTCACCCCTGTACTCGGCACTGGTGAGGCCGCCCCTCGATTCCTGTGTTCAGTTTTGGGCCCCTCACTCCAAAAAGGACATTGAATGACTCGAGCGTGTCCAGAGAAGGGCAACGAAGCTGGTGCAGGGTCTGGAGCACAGGTCATACGAGGAGCGGCTGAGGGAACTGGGGGTGTTTAGTCTGGAGAAGAGGAGGCTGAGGGGAGACCTCATCGCCCTCTACAGCTCCCTGAAAGGAGGTTGCAGAGAGCTGGGGATGAGCCTCTTTAACCAAGTAACAAGCGATAGGACAAGAGGTAATGGCCTCAAGTTGTGCCAGGGAAGGTTGAGACTGGATATTAGGTAGTATTTCTTTCCAGAAGGGGTTGTTAGATGTTGGAATGGGCTGCCCAGGGCAGTGGTAGAGTCCTCATCCCTGGAGGTGTTTAAGAGTCAGGTTGACTTAGCGCCGAGGGATCTGGTGTAGTTGGGAACTGTCAGTGTTAGGTTAATGGTTGGACTGGGTGATCTTCAAGGTCTTTTCCAACCTAGACGATTCTGTGATTCTGTAAATTATTGACATAAGATGCTTAAGAGAGCAAGAAAAATAACAGTGGAGCCATTCATTAATGTTTTAAACTTCCATTATTAATAATTATATAACAATCATATCAATCTACCATTCAGCATATTTTATCACAGTATGGTCTCAAATCTAATTTATGAATGGGTTATAACTGAATAGTTATTTATTAATATTAGATTTGCTTAAATGGTAATTAACATAGAAGTTTGATAAAGGGGAGCCTGTTATTCACTATTTCCATATGTCTCCCAGGATTTATTGTATCAAAATCCTAAACACAGCAGAATTATTTTCAGAGAAGTATTGATACCTTCACTGAAGTGCTACAGACGGAAAGGGATCATGTCAAAACGTACTGACCTGACACTAGGAGAAAAATGCCTCAGAACTTTCTTTTAACGATATTTTAAAGCAATTTTCCAAACATATTTAAGTTAAAGGAGATACACTGGAACAAAATGCTCTGCAGAGTGAGCTTGACTACCTTAGCATATTGCTAATTGCTTCAGCACATCTGAAGATGAGCACACAGCAGGCTCACTGGAGCCTCCGTTGATGAAGTTTGCTGAAATTTCAATTCATTCTTTGTGTTGAAATGAAGCACAAGGAACTTTGTCAATATCTCTTTGTTTATTTTACTGTATCTTCTGAAAATATCTTCACAGCTTGACCAAAGCTGGATATCATCTTCCTCAGGAGAGCTGTTCTGTTACGGTTATTTATTCATAACCAGACAGTTTGTTATGTACCCATCTGCAATCAAATTTTCATTGACTTTAGTGTGAATTTACTGCACTGGGTTGCAGAGGGAGGTACTGTCTAGTACTTTAATTTTATCTGTCAATGAAAGCCATCATGTAAATGCACAGGGTAATAACATTTTCTTTCTGGCTTTTTTTCCATCCCAAGAAAACTACTGATGTTAACCTTGGTCTCCCAGTTACATTTCAGCATTAATATTTACCTTTTTTTATTATTATTATTTAAATTCCCTCTGCAGTTTCCAATTGTCACAGCATTCCTTTTCTCACCAGAGCTGTTAAATAGCATGGCTGTACGCTGCTGACTGAAACTTGAGGGCCTCCATATTTCATTTAGTGATGAGCTGTGTTTCAGCTCTACGGTTTATTTACTGTGGGGTCTGAAGCATCTTACTATTCCCGTAGAGTTTCTTCCTTTGAGGGAAGCTTAAATCCATATCTTTAGGGGAAAAAAATACTGATTTGCAGAAAAATTTAAAATCTATTCTGTTACTGACTGGTAATCAGTTTTATTCAATTAAAGTCCCCTTAGCTGTGATGTCGTGTCTTTAAAAGCACTTGACAGGGCTGAGATCAATGCCAGGCATGTTGACCAGGCACATTTCGTATTGTTGTCTAATTCAGTGTCTTTCTCTGTAAGGTTAGACTCAGGAGTCAGGGGCTGTCATGGGTGGTAGAACATGGTGGAGTATGATTACATGAATATACTTTCATGTTCATTACCAGGGCCTTTGTCTCCCTACCTTAAGACACACAGTCTCATGACAGAGGAAGGACTCAAACATGCTGACTCAGGACCATGTGAAGTAACGAACTTTCATTATCAAAATGCTGGAGTTTGTTAGTCCAAGTGTAAGTTCTTCACACACTATTAATGAGAGGGGTTTGGGTTGAAAATGAGCATTCTGGAATAAAAGACAATGAAAAGGCAATGCTCAAAAATGCAGGTACTAAACATAAAAATGTTACAGTAACAATGGCATCAGGTGAAGCAGAATGATGCTTGCCCTCAGTTGTTCAGAGTAAGCCATCTGTTGCACAACAGAGAATAGCAAGGGTTGTTAGAAGTTTGCTGGTGTTGGAAGTATCCCAGTTTTATGAAGTGCTTTGAAAGTGCATCGGAATAAAAAAAAATACTATGTAAACATAAGAATTCATTTATTTAAGGGCATTGAGCCTCTCTGGGCATATTTTAGATAAGAAATGGCTGTGCAGTGCAGAGAAGGGATTCACGGGAGGATAAGCTCCACAGAAGGGTAGCTCAGCAGTCTGTACAGCATAATGCCACAGACAACAGAAGTTTGATGTGCCACAACCCTCAGTCTTACTGAGTCTCCAACACCCGTGCCGTTCTGATTTGAACCAGCTTTTACAACCTATGTTTCTGATAAAAATTTTAGAAAAAATAACAAAGATACCATTTACAGATGTCTTTTTCCAGGCCTTGTTGTGTTGAAAGGGGATATTAGAAATACTGGCAAAGTACCTACCTTAGTCCTGTAATGATGCATATGAACTCTACAGATCTGTAAATTCTGGAAATAGGAAAGCCTTTTGGTGAAAGACATTCTGGAATCCATTTAAAATACTGGGCTCCTTTAAACAGCTCTGGTTTGTTGACCTGTGGAGAAATCTGAAGTCTTACTGCCATAACATGAAAATAACTCACCAAGAATCCAGAATCAAAGAACATGTGCATAGAAAAGGTGTTGTGAAACAAGGT
Source organism: Athene cunicularia (assembly GCF_003259725.1). Classification (NCBI taxonomy): domain Eukaryota; kingdom Metazoa; phylum Chordata; class Aves; order Strigiformes; family Strigidae; genus Athene; species Athene cunicularia. The sequence goes on along the minus strand of NW_020799097.1, from coordinate 60,229,153 downwards.
AGGGCACGAATTTAAACTTCATTTGCTGTTTTACAGACAGTCTCCACACAGATAAATTTATTTGTATTAAGGACCTCTATAGCATTCAGATTAATCGTCTTCTAAATGAAGAATATTTTGACTTCACTGTAGTGTGTCAACATGGAGAGCTACTGCAAAACATAAATTAATTGCTGTGTCCCTTTTCAGTGGTGCCCAGTGACAGGACCAGAGTCAATGGGCACAAACTGAAACACAGGAGGGTCCCTCTGAACATCAGGAAACTTTTTTACTGTGAGAGTCACAGAGCACCGACACAGGTTGCCCAGGGAGCTTGTAGAATCTTCATCCTTGGAGATACTTAGAAGCCATTGTCTTGGGCAACTGGCTCTAGGTGGCCCTGTTTGATCAGGGGGGTTGGACCAGATGACCTCCAGAGGTCACTTCCAACATCAACCATTCTGTGATTCTATAGCTATGACTTATAGTAAATTTTGCTGGAGGATTTATTAGATGAGGGGAGGGTAGAACTACATTTTGTCCACATTACAGATCAAAGCTGATGCTTTTCTTAACTTAGATTTTAGCTAATACTTTTAATCTCAAGTCAGCAAGACAGAGTTTATCCTTTGCAAAAGCTAGGGAAAAACACTGAAGGTAAATTGAACTTAATCTCTGTTTGTTTTACAACAGGCTGGCCTACACATATGTCAGTTGAAGTTAATTGCAGGTATTCCGAATGGATGCGTCAAGTTCCCTAAGCAGAGTTTAACAATATAGAATGCATTTATAATAATTCAACTGCAGCCACCTTACTGATACACGCATTTGCCTTTCCACTGGTTTCTAAACTTAAATATCATATTCCTTTTTTCATCTATTATTTCTGTCCTTATTGTTTTCTCAGGTTCCTTCAAAACCTGTACACCACTCTCACTGTGTGGCAGCCGGGCTTATTGCAGGTGTGTGTACACAAGAACGATTACAAAATACAGTCCAGCACTTTCCATACCACTCATGATTTTGCAGGAACTTCAACAGGAAAATTCTACATTCCATTAAATATACCTTGAAGTATATTTTATGGAATGTAGCTTTTTCAGTACAGCTTCCAGTCCCAATGGCTTTGCATACAACAATGCAGAACCCAACACATGCTCAAGTACCTTCATTTATACAAACTCCCTTGACTTCAGAAATATTACTTGAATTAGAACATGTTGCCAGGATCACAAGCTTACGTTTGAAGTACACTGTCAAATATTAACACGTGTTTATACTGTTAAATGCCTCATTGATTTCCTAACCTGTCCACTCTTTTCTAAAGAAACATCTGGTAGTTGCCTCATGTGAATGTTTGAATGAATTACTCTGGTTTTCCTAATCTTTGGGACTTCTAAATTACAGATTGATTCAAATCAAGCCTGTAATGCTTTTCCTATAACTGAAAAACTCAAAATCAAATCTCCCTTCAAATGTTCTTGTCCAGTGGATTGTTTTTCATTGTTCTCTAAATCATGTAATTTAAACCAAGATTTGTCTTTCATTCACTTTTTGAGTTTGGCTGCTTTCTAATGAAACTGTAAGTCTCTTGTCTTTAACAGTAAAGCAGAATAATACATTTTTGAGCTCTCAGTACTTAGTAGAAGATTGTTGTTGGTTTTCAGTTTGTTTGCATTTCAAAGTTCAGCAATTGTCTGTAGTGTTATTTGAAAAACCTTCAGCTTACAGGCCAAGGATAGGAGGCAAAGAATGGAATAACTTAATATTGTTATTTATGGCTATTGTGCAGTGGTAATCATTGATGGATATTTCAACTAATAGATAAATGGGTAAAGCAGACAAGAAAGTTAATAGCAGAAAAATAAGTTTATTGTTTCCAAACATGTTTAAAGAAAAATATCTGCTTTTCTTCAAATAGATGACAATTTGCAGAGCTACAGATTTGGAGCTTGAAAGCAGGTGTGAATGTGTTTAATGTCTCTTAATCCAAATTGTTTATACAGCTTTAGAGCTGTACCTTTTGGCAAGCCCTCTGCAAGGTGGATGGTGTGCAGTTATTCTGGTTTTGCAACAGCTGATAGAGGACAACAGCTGATAGAGGAATTATGTTTCCTTGCTTCTCCCTTCTTGATGGCAAAAGACCTCAGTATGGTTCCTGTCTAGTTTTCAGTGCACTCTTCGTTCTGCTGCCTTTTGCAGCACACTCAGGTTTGATGCCTGGCATGATAGGGAGTGGGCTGAGCACACCCCCAGCCCTGTCTTGATCCCTGTTACCCTTGCTGGAAAGGAAATATCAGTTTCATGGCTAAAATCCTAACATCTCAGAATATGAACTTGTGAGATGCAGAAGGCAAGGTGGTGTCTAAGTCCTGGTGACTGAGAGGAGACTCCAAGAAATTAGAGCAACTTCATGCCAGTGCGGTAACAGAAGCAAGACTTCCCACACACTTCAGTGAGAGTATCATCAAGGCCTGAAATTTTGACAACTAATGCTCTAGTCCATGCTTAGGAAAAAAGGTTGAAGAAAGTATCAGTTTTCCCCAAGAAAACTGAATTGAACAGTTGAACAGATGTTTATATATCATATACTAAGATGTGCAGTTTATCAAAATAAATATACATATTTAGGTGTTTTATTTTACTGTTGCTCTACTGTACTTCAGAAATTATTATTCTAGTTACTAGGCTGTGATGCTTAATTTGAATTAAAGTTTACTAGAGTTTCTTTGAATGCTGTGTTTTCTGTTACTCCTATCCCCTGAAATATATGCAGGTACTATAAAAATACAAAATCTGTTCCATTTCATTATAAACAGCAACATTTACAACATACTACACATCATTCCTGAGCCATAGATCTGCTTGCCAGCAGTCTAAAAGCATGCGTCAATCCTGATTGAACACAACTGTAATTTCATCAGGGGATGATGTGGAGATCCTAAACAGCAAGTGCAGCTCAAGCAGTTTGTGAATGGTAGCCAATCTCTGTGATTAAATACCAGGACTGGAATTTAGCTCAGAACTGCATTGCTATCTGTCATCCACCACTCTTTTTCCTTTCATAAGGGAAAAAAGTTGCCAAAGGCACAAGAAACAACCCTGAACTACACTGCAGTTACCTCAGAGAAACCGCTAAGAAAAAATGCTCAACTTAGCAGTGCAGGGTTCAGTGCTAAAGTTTGACATACAAAGTAACTGATCTCATAGTCATTAATGAAGGGAAATTAGACAAAGAAAAGGTTGCCTGACTAAGTACTTCACGGCTAGGATCCCCATGAGTTAGCAGCAGCAACACTGCAAACACGTATTAAGCATAACTGGCTGAGAGCAGCATTGCAGAACAGAGATTATGGGATAATTAGGTTGATTTGTACCAGGAAAGAGCTTGCTTGCAGAATATTTTAGTAAATCATCATTATCCATTCTGAATTTATGATTGTCAATTGTGAGGTGTGTACAGGGGCAAGAAGGGCCAATCAGTTCATCTGAATCTTTGAAGCTGAGAAGACTGAATTATTTCAGTCCATTTATCAAAGTATTTTCATATCCATTTTCCCTGCTGAGAAGGTTTTAACCTAGTTTTTCCTCTAAAGAGAAGAAAAAAAAGCTTTCATTTACAGTAAACCCATGAAATCAGAGAGGATCTTGCAACCAGATAAAAACCGTTTTCAGTCTCATACCCAGCCAGGCAACTGGTTGTGAACTAAAAGTTCACAGCAGCTTCATAGCTTGGAAAATGGTCAGCCAGGAAGGTAAGCTTCCTTCTCTGCTCCCTTTGTTCTTCCCTTTGGCACCACGTTGTTGCCCTATACCTGCTTCTGGAGAGCACAGGCCAGGCAGTGATTCTGTCTCCTGAAGTGCAATTTTGACTAAATTTCTCCCTTGGTTAGGGCCAGTTCAGATTACTGCTAATACCTTTTAACAGCTGAATATTACCATTACCTTTTCTTTTCTTTTCTTTTTTTTTTCTTTTCTTTTCTTTTCTTTTCTTTTCTTTTCTTTTCTTTTCTTTTCTTTTCTTTTCTTTTCTTTTCTTTTCTTTTCTTTTTCTTTTCTTTTCTTTTCTTTTCTTTTCTTTTCTTTTCTTTTCTTTTCTTTTCTTTTCTTTTCTTTTCTTTTCTTTTCTTTTCTTTTCTTTTTCTTTCCATTCTGAAGCTGCAATTCAGATTTCATCTGCTGTAGACTTGATTAAAAGCTATGGTTGCACCCTTTTTTAAGAATTCCATTTTTTCTCTTCATTTTGGATCTTTACCACACCATAACATGTGTATGTCATTTATCTCAGATACAGAGCATAGCCTTAAATTAATACAGTTTCTGAAAGAATGACATATTACAATAATTTTATTTTATTAATATTAGCTTTCTAAGAGGCTGTTTTCATATCCAGCTTGGCCAAAAAGTACCTAAAATATACGTGGAATATGAGATAGATTTTCCAGAAAACTGCTACCTATGCTGCCACCTAGTGAATCTGTACTGTCTCTGGTAATACTTTTGTTCATGAAGAGATTTAACTCCTTGTTTCGAGAGCAGAAAAGGCTTCGTTATAAGAACTGTTTCAGTAAAATAAGAGGCTAAAAATGTACAAATGCATTAGAATTTTCTTTATAATTTGGTTTAAAATAGCCAGCTACAGCTATTGTAAAATGCTAGTGCTTTGAGCTTGGGCTCTGTTGATCATTAAATACCTTTTTCTTGTATGATCATCCTACAGGATTCCAAAAAATCATAATCCTAAAGTCTAAGGCCACTGTACATGCAAGCATGTGTTTTCAATCTTTGTGTTCTCTTTAATGGTTAAAATGTCATCATTTTACCAACCATCCTGGGTTTGTTCCTACACAACTTAAATCAATGTGCTTGCCATTTACTTTAATTGAACTGAGTTCTTCCGTAGCTGCAAAACTTAATCCATATGTTTGCCAAACTGTTTTTAATATAAATCATCTGCCCAAGAAGCATATCAGCCCCTGTTTGCAAACACTTTTTTAAGGAAGAAAAACTGCTTGGATTTCATCTAAGAAAATCACACATTCAGCGGCCTTGATTTTTTTTTGCTGCTGTGCATCTTAGTGCAGGAAAATGCTGAGTAAAATGATTATTACTGGGAAAAAACAGCAGCTGATCCACACCAAAATCAATTCTTGCTAACAGTAATTAGCATTCCATAAGGAAATCCATAGCATAACCCCTTGTCATCTAACATTTAGAGTCTTTCCCAGATAAGTGAATAAATACATAGCACCTGTGCATTCTTAATGCCCTATTCAAATCCTAGAAATAAGTCTTCATCCTATACACTTATTCTCTCTATACCGTATCAAAATAAGCCTAGAAAAAATAAAGACAATTGGTAAATCATAAGAGCATATAATATACATTTGTTTCAGGGCCAATTTTCTTGTTTCCAGCCTGGAGTTAAGGTTGCCTCTTGTCTGCTCTTTGTCTCCAAAAAATTATGTTCCACTTTCGCAAAGCAGAGTCTACTCTGGCAGCTGAAACTGGACCTGACATCTCCTGGAAGAGTCCCACACCAGGCTGTTTTGCAGTCTGGTTGTCCCACCCCTCTCATACTGAAGATGGTCTAAATCCAAGTCATCTATTTCCTAGATGAATCATTGCACAATGTCAGACTGTGTTTTTCATAACAAAGGACAATCAGAATGAACAAGGAATAGGCTGAGCAGGTCTAAAGTGCTAGGAGGTTAATCCAGATTTGGATGTCATCAACCTATCCCATAATCTAGTAGAGTTCAGGTGTGCAGCTCCCCAGACCAAGTTTCATCAAAGCATACATCAACATAGACATATCTGTGGCTCACAAAGCATTTCATATTGGAGATACATATATAAGCTATAAGTGTTGTAAGGCTGATTTTACATGTCTGGCTCTCAGGATCAGGGGAGTGTAAACCAGCCTGAGATTTATCAGGCTGAAGCCTGCATAAGATTGGAGTTTATATGAAATTTAGATTGAGAGAAGCTGATCCTGTACTTTTAAACCCCTGTGTTTTATTTCCTAAATAAATTATCACCATACTAATATAAGTGCTTCTATGTTACCAGAGATGTTTGTTAAGTCTTAGGGCTGTGTTACACACAGGTAGCCCTGCTGGACCCAACTCTGAGTGCTTAAACCCTTACATTAGGGCCAGATTTTTATAGAAGCAGACTATTCTGGGTACTAAAGTTTCTGGAATATTTGTCTGGCAGAAGTGATGGCAGGAGCTAGGCTAAATGGTCAGCCTCAGTTTGGGTTGATCATAGCAGTCATGCAGGTCAGTGGTAAATGTATCAGCTGCAAAAGCACATGTTCAGGGTTGCAAAATCCAGCAGCTCAACAGCAGCTTCATACCCCCAGGACTGACCATTAGCATTTGTCTCCAGTAGGGATGGGCATACTCGTGTCCCCAGTAGCTGCACATGCACTTGTACACAACACATATATACATAAACACACTGCCAGCCACACAGATCAACACAGAAATCACAGCAATCCACAGCACTTGCACAAACACCAACAGCCTCATCCTGTTCTCATCTCTGGCTGAACCAGGTTTTGGTCGGCTAGGGGGAAATATGTATGTGTATGTGCAGTGGGGATCCCTCTGGTAGCTGGGCTTAGGTGCCATCCACCCAGTTTCTGGCCTTGGATCCTCGGTCTCCCCAGCTGCTGGCACCTGTGCATGGGATCCCCTTACACACAGCAGCATGCACACACGCTCCAGCACACACACACATTGTGGGTTCCTCCAGTAACTGCACTGAGCTGGTGAGTCATGCCCCCAGTCATGCACCTGAGCGGTTGCTCTCCCTGTTTGCCTCATGGATGCAGACGTGGATGCCCACACCACTGCTCAGGCTCCCAAGCCACTTGCCCTACTGGCACCCAGACACACGGCCCATGGTCCCACTCCAGCGGCTACCACTTAGACCTGCTCACCCAGACACACACACACACACACACACACAAATTAGAAATGGAGCCGAATGAGCAAACAGTTCAGGCTGCACTGATGAGGTTCAGGGCATGGCCAGACAATGTGCCCCTATCTCACTAAGACTGAAGAGCATTTGATTTTCCAGATCAGATGTAAAATGGAGATCTTGAGCACTTGTAGTCTTTAAGGTACTTTGCAGTTCATTTTTTTCTGAGTTGCTACTAATCATTATATCCTAGAATTTATCCTAGCAAAGACATCAACTGGAGAGTTATTTTTCATTTTATCTCTGTTAAAAAGTATCTGTGGTATTAAGGAATATTGAAGAAAGGCTCTTGTGAACAAAGGCTGCTCTTTTCTATTCAAGGTTGCTAAAAACAGGAATAGGAAAATGGGAAACTCTTGCGTAGTTTGTCAAACATTTGGGAACCTTCAGTACATAATGTAAGATCTTGTAGACCTGCCACTTTCCAATAGGCAATTATCTGCTTTTATTTCTGGGAAATCAATAGCAGAATGCAGGATGTAATCCTAAATGCAGGATTATATGACATCCTGTGGACCAAAGACATAGTTTTCAATAATCTCATACATTCATTTTCCACTTTAGAGAGACTTTAGAACTACTTTTGTATTTCAAAAAGCTATTAAATAGCCAAACAGAAAGCCTAAGCTATACCACAACTGACTATGAGTTACCTCAGAAAGCATCCCCAGTAATGTTATTTTATTAACAGTAGTGTCTCACACAGATATTTTCCCTGAGATGCAGTTATGCAGGTGCGTAACTCCTAAGGATAGTGCACACTTGGCCACATTACCACTGTTCCCTTGAAATATATATATATATAGATATATATAATGATCTTGCTCTAACAGTATCAAGCCACATTGCTGCATAAAACTGATGTCTTTTTTAATCTTCAAAAAATATGATCAAGAGCACCTCCAAAATCAACAACATTTGGGCAACACTTGGCAGCCCAACAGCTGGGGCAGGTGACTGCTGGGTGTGCTCCAAGTATAAAGACCTGAAGGAAGATGAGTCTTGTCTGGATGGGATGTTCGGATTGGTGGTGGTAAAGTTTCAGTGAGGACTGGATGGAGATTCTAGTACAGTGCAGCAATAGGATTGTCACCCTGAAGGTGCTAGTCATATAATTACCTATTGATATAATTTAGGTGATATTTCTACAGATTCCTCTAAAGGAATGAGAAGGGACAATAGTCAATTATGTGAGATCACAGAATCAGTCAGACCTCACAGAATCCTTTCTACACAAAGGAGGCTGAAGGGCAGGTAAACCAAGGCAGAAGGAAGGCTACTCCTTCTCTGGTGAAAGCATGTAATCTGAATCCAAGCTATATTACTATTTCTAAATAGTTCTGCCAGGGTCCCTAAAAGCAAATTTTGCCAGGGGTACCTGGTAATGTAGGTCCAATGCTACTATTCTGAGGGGAAAATGAAGGTCTTTGGACCATAGAGCTTGGGGAGATATTATTGCCAAGTTTGCTCTTGATTACACTCAAGAGATGTAAAGACATGGCAGAAATCGGCATTGGTATAGCAGCTCAGATGTGGCATTATCAAAGTGAAATTTCTGGGTAGGAAGAACTGTGGTTAGCAAAACCCAGATGAGTAAGTGTTCAGTGCCACATCAGATGGAGCCACATAAGGCAGGGGAGCTGTTTCAGAGGAAAAAATGAGGGAGCATCACATTTTCCAGAAGATTCTCAGGCTATTCACACTTTCCACAAATCACATTTCTTCATTCCCTAACCATGGACCATTCTGTCCAGTCTCTCTGGACATTGCACACTGCCAGCACCATGGTCATGCTGCCTCTCTCCTCCTTCTCAGCCTTAAGAATCCTCAGCCACTTCTGTGCTATCCAATCTTTTAGTAGTTCACCAAATATTTCTCTTTCTACATTCTGCTCCTATCATTTGCCAGATGCTGGGTGCCTGGTAAGGGTTATGTTATCATCACAAAGGATGGGCAGTGAGGTGGCAGGGAGAAGCATTTAGCAGCTACATTTTTATACCTCTGCAGGCAGTCCTTATGTCAGAAGAGACGTCATAGATGAAGAATCAGAACAAATGCCTATTTCAAAAGGCTTAAAGGGAGCACAGCGAGGTACACAATGACATTATTCACCAGCATGGTCTCACCTGACATCTTCAGGTTTGAAAGGCCAGAGCTACCTATTCTGAAATGAAAAACATAACAACTCTCCTTCTGATGCTGGAGCTACAACACAGTACTTTTATGCACAAAAGTTGTATTTTATAGCACCTGCAGACATGCACAAAATTTGCAGTGACATGAATGGAGTTACAACAACTTTTGAAATTATTAGAGGGTGCAGTGACCTGAGCCTGTCACCTTACCAATACCCTATTATTTGTACACACTTAGGCATTCAGTAAGCAGAACACCAAAATTGCTGAGCTTTGAGAGATACCACCCCCCCACACACACATACAAACCCATCCAGTTGTCCTGCTGAAACATTATGCTTTTGTGCTATGAAACCTGAAAGGTCTCTCACCATACTGTTTCACAGAGCTTTACAATGTACTCTATAACTTTCTATGCAGTCTTAAAACAGCATTGACCAAGTTTTGAGATAAAGACAAAAATTATTATAATTCAAAGTCTGCACTGTACATGGGCCAGGCTGGAAGAAGTCACTGGTGTAAGTACAGAACAACTGCACATCGAGCTCCCCATAAGCAAGAATAAGTGTAGATCAAGAAAGAAATATTTTCTGTCTAGTAGCCCAGTTAGGTACAGAAAATCTTTACATGCACAGGCTAGAATGATCCTTCCCTGACACAAGCAATATTCTAGTTTTGAGTAAAAAAACCTGAGTGTCTATCATAGAAAGTTAAACAAAAATATAACAAAAAAAGAGCCTGATCACATTCCCATCCTAAAAAGAAAGAGTCCCATCCAGAAATCTGACAGACCAAGGAGTCTTCTCTGCAATCTTCTCAGAGAGCTTTGCATAACAAAGAGACTTTGGGTTTTAAGTGACTGTTAATCAGACTCCATTCTGATCCTGACATCAGACCTCCATACTGCAGCATCTCCGTACCCTTTCCCAAACCACAGGCAGGCAGAAGTCTCTGGCAAATAAAGCCCAGTCCAGCCCCACATAATAATAAATAAAGAGCAACTAGTGCTGGAGGGCCAGGTTTTTTCTTTTTGTTCATGGGAGACTGTGTTTAATTTTTTTCCTGTGGTCCCACATTGCAGGACAGACACGGCTTTGCTAAGCAAAGACTGTAGTGACAGCTTTGTAAAGACCATTGCTATGAAGTTTGTTCAAAAGAACAAATCGTCACCTCTTCCCAAAAGACAACGAGAGCCGTTGTGTATTGTTCTATATAAGGTACATAAGGATGACGTACCCGCAAATTTAGAGTGCTTTCAACTTCAGAGAAAGCTTTCCAACAGGAGATGGTATCTAGTCAGCCCCAGGACAGTAGAGACCACATGGATAAACTAAGCAGCCAGCCCTGTGAGAATGCAAGGCTGCCAAAACAGCAGGCACTGCAAGTGAACACAAGTGCCTATGAACTTGATGTGCTGTGAAGTCTGTACTCCTTCAGACAAAGGTCACAAAGGTCTGTACTTCCTTACCAGATGCTCAGAAATGGATCATACGAGCAGTGAGCAGAACCAGCACTCAGTGCAAGCAACAAGGGTGTTCCACATCGGTTTAAACTGATCTAACCCCAGACTACCATGGTCCTCCCTTCCCTGCATCAGTGCTGCCAGCAGGGGCAACGGCAAGAAACACATCCAGGCAACGATCGCTTTAGGCTACCATAGATCCCATAGCTTGAACAGTCTCATGTGAATGTGTCCTGCAAAAAAAGTTGTGGGGTTTATTTATGATTTTTTTTTTCTCCATAATGAATTAATTTGGCCAGTTTCATTTCATGCACGTTGCTGGCAGCTATTGACCAGTAATGGTCCAGTGTACTTAAGACAGGATTATGATCTCTGCTGTTAGTCCTCATAAATTGGTCAAATTCAAGTTGGACGAGGTGTCCTTAAACATCATCACCACACTTTAGAAGCCATTTCAATTTAACAGTGCCACAGAACTAGAGGGTTCAAATTAGCAAGTAGATTTTTAAGGCCATACTGATCAGAAAGCTTAGAAGAGCTGGATCCAGTAGATTGAGTTTTGTTTTTTAACAGAAAGATTTCTTCTTGATATGTGTTATAATTTTAACTGTTCCTCCTGTCATATCCAATTGTAAGGTTGATCATACTCTAGGAGATCAAAAGTCTACAACACTAACTTCTGCTCTGCCCAAAAGAATTTAACTTCATGGGTTAAAGCGTATTTAAACCATGAAAACTGATTAAAAAGAAAAAAAAAAAATCAAAGCCTTAGATTTTAATGATCTTTCCTCATCTATTTTGCTAAAAGAGATGTCATAGCTGATATGTTAAAAGCAGAAATTGCTTCCAAGATGTGAGACTAGAGGATATATTTCACCAATGCATATTTTGTAACTGGTTTTGAGAGTTTGAACAAGAGTTTGGTAATAAAAGCAGACAGCAAAACCTGATAATACGGCTTAGAAGAAGATAATTTTCTCCAAAATCAGTTGGTAAATTTAGAAACCTCTTTGTAATAAAATGTCTGTAAAAGTGACATAGTTATAGGTTGTCACCAGCAAAATAAAGCATTTTACAAAGACAAAGGTAAGTGGTTTTGGTTTAAGCACCTACTCTTCTAGTATATCCACACTGGCTGGGTTTGGCTTGAGTACGCTATATGCAAGCTGGAACATCAAGGCTTAGAACAACTTGTCATCTGACTATTTTTGCTTTAAATTTAGTAATGAATTCCTTAATATGCCTGTGTTGAGAGGACTAACACCAGCATTAACTGCATTACCAGCAGGGAAAACCACAAAAAAAATAATTAAAAAAAAAAGCAGAGATCTGTAGGCAATTTATAACTTTGCCAATGCAAGCATTTTGTTATTGAGACAGAAAAAGGTATATCTTAAATACCAAGATTACCATCCTGCCAAAGTTCAGATCATCTTCTTTTAATGTCTGCTTCTTTGCAAGCACTGAAATAACCTCCCCGGGGAACCAGTCCTAGCCCCAAGCTTTCAGTATCCAAGATTTGTTTGGTCAACATTGTCAGATATGTGGTTTAACCTTTAGATTGCCCTTTGTGGAGTCAGGAGTTGGACTTGATGATCCTCATGGGTCCCTTCCAACTCAGAATATTCTATGATTCAAGTTTATTTTCTGAAGTAGCCATCAGTATTTTACATAGTTTTCCTTTCTTTTTTTTTTTTTTTTTTTTTTTTTTTTTTACTTTAAATAAATTTAATCCCTCAGCTGATTCTAGCATAAGGAATATTTGGAGGTAGACATTATATGTGTACAATTTTTTCCAGATACAGAAGCACTGGAAAAGATTTGTGAAATTTTAATTAAATATGCTATCCTTAGGCTGAAGGTGAATCACAATTTCTGATAAACTAGCAACTCAAAGCTGTAAAAACCCAGGAGCATTAGGAAGTCTGAGCTAGTAACAAATTGTTTTGACTGCAGCTGATGTCTTAGTATGCATATAAATAAATAAGTGAATAATAGCAGCCCACTGAGATTATAGCAAAAACAGTTAATGCATAATTTTGCATGGAATCAGGAAAATGTCAGTCATAAAAAGGATAACTGACAAGTGTCCTGCATCAAAGCTTTAGCAAGTTGACAGATGGCTTAGTTAACATTTCTTTTAGCAGTCTACTGGACCAGCGCCCATGACCTCCATGTATATTAAGAATAAGTATGACTAAAACTATTGCTTCACATACAGCTTTAACTATAGCTACTGATACAGCTGTTGAACTAATCTCCATTCTTTCAAGCAAGATCTGCTCTGGGAATATTTAAAGCATCCATATTTTGAAAGTTAGATTTTTCTCTCTCTACTTACCCAGTAGCATACGTATCGGGTCACCAGATACAGTTTATGCCAGTGAAAGATTAGATTTGCTCTAGTGCATGTTATTTTAGTGTAGGTTGAACTTTTCAAACAAAAGGGAGACTATCTGTCCCCACAGAAATGCTGTTATCAACTGCCATGATTTCACACTGAGGTGAACCAATTCACCACCGCTTCAAGGTGTTACACACTTAACTCCTCGACAAATCATTGTGGCATAAAATCCCTAGTTCTGAGCACAACATCCAGGTTCCCTATACAGGGAATATACCATGTTGGATATCAAATGAGGGGATCTGCATAGACTGCTGACAGCAGATTGAAACCAGCAGCGTCATGCTGCTTCTGGCCAAAGTGAACTGGCCTGACAAGAACAACCCTTCAAGAAGTTTACCTGTTCCTGGCCCTGGGAACTGCCCCAGTCTGTCTTATAGCAGAGTCTTCCCTTCCCAAGACAAGATGCCTTGACATCAAGGTTGCATGTATAGGCAAGACTGATGTCATTTTATTCCTCATAAACTACAATATGCAATCGCTGCTCAGACCCAGCAGCAGAAACCAGCCTGGCCCTTTCTGAGCCTGCAATCAGGCTGCAGGAAGGATACTGCAGTCCAGGAACAGCGAGTAGTCAAACTGGAGCAATGGGAACACAGAACTGTTCCACGTGGAGCACAAGGCATGCTCGTAGGGACACTCCAGGGACTTGCTTTACACAGCAGTGTAGACACAGTCTTACCTGTGCCATGGAGACTACATGGTCTCACTTCAGTGTTGCCACACTAGAGACCAAAGTCTCAGCTGTAATCAAAAATAGCCCATGATATTAATATTTTATGAAGTAAAAACTGTCAGCTACATGCAGTAAGGGTCTGGCACAACTCTTCAGTCCTTTGCTCCCTTCTCTAATACAACTGTGTCTGAAACCAGCAAAGTAGAGCATGGCTTCACCACTTGCTTCAACAAGATGAATGTGAAATATTTTTGCTAACTGACAGTGGCAGTAACATGCAAAATTTCACCAGAGCTGTTACACATTGTATTTTAAACAATATTTATAAATAAGGCCTGGTTTTCTGCCAGGAGAGGATCCAGCAGACAGGTACAAGAAGATAGTTTATTTTTTCCCTTGGAAGTCTGTGGAACCCAGCAGTTTTTTATTGCTGACACTTTTAAAAGACATAAGGGTGCCCTTCAACCATACAATATCAGAACTGGAGGAAAAGAGCTAGCAAGAAATCACTGTCGATAAAAACTGCAATAAAGCCCCTGTTTTGTTACCACCTGCTTACGTTGGGCTGTTAACTCCAACAGTGTTCTATGATACTTTTTACTATGCTGAAATTCTATAAAATTTGATCACTATTTGGTAAAAACCAACAGTACATGTAAGACATGTTTGGTACAAAGGTACATCTTAACATTCTTGGCTATAAACTTTTAAAAACAGTTTTGTTCTGCATTGTTCTTGCAGTTTTTGAACATTTGGAGTTGTTCCTTTCATTCCTGTTGTCTCCAGCCATGAGCATTTCATTTGTGCTATTTCAGCTCATGTACTAGGGTCAAAATTGACACTCTCAGTCACTCAAAATTTCCTTTGACTTCAATTCTTTTACTTTATCCCCTCAGATAAGGAACAATAGCCAGTAATTTCCAAAAACTCCTACTATAACAATATTACATGCACACACTCAAACACAGGCAGCTGGAGGGACTTTCAGGGGTCTCTCTTCTGAAATTTGAAATAGCAAAGAATGTTGAGAAGGTTGTGAATAGCTTTTAAACTAACCCAATTTATATCTTGGTACTTTAAATTAATGCAAGATTAGCTGTATCTTGGTTTCATAGTTCACTACCCTATCAGGCATATGCATTATAGAAATCCTGATGAAAAGCAGTTAGTCTCTTTGAATGAGTTTGGTATAATTCCTTAATGTCAAGAGATCCTAAGTCAAAACTGGGAATGTAGCTAATTATTTCCTCTCAGTAAAACTGGATTTGTAGCCACCTTTGCAAAACATAATTGATAATATACCTTTTATCTTTAAAAGCATTTATAAAAATAATAGAATAAGTGTGATAGAAGTATTGCTGTATGGTAGCACTCGAAACTTCATTTAGCAGTCACTGTGCAGTTACCCTTTGATTGCCATAATTGCATTTTTAATTACATAAGTAATAACAGCACTGATTATTTTTAGCTCTTTAAGATATAGCTGAGTTTTAGCTAATTCATAAACTTTAGGGCTGTAAAGATACATTCAACCATCTAATCTTAACATCTATATATCCCTGGACATTAAGTACATGGACAACTCTTAGTTGACATAGGACAAGGCAATGTGAAGGGCAAAGCAATCCTGAGGTGGTCAGATTTTTCAATGAAAAAAAAAAAAAAAAAGAGAACACAAATAATTGTCAGGACCCGTTTTGAGGCTGCTTGTGCAGCTGTGCTTTCCCCATCATCACCCATCTCCACACCAAGCACCAGGACAAAAGCGCTGCTGAGCTCTCCCCAGGTTCACCCAGGACCCCAGAACGTGGGCTGGAGGACAAAGTATGGTATTCATGGGTTGTACTGACTGAAGAGCAACCCACCTGCATATTGTGCAGAGATGCATACAACCTTTTTACAGCCATGTAGAACCTGTCCTGTGCTATTCTGTGCTCTAGACACAGCCTTGCATGGTGCTGGACTAGCATGAGCTATGACAGGACATCTGAGCTCCAGCACTACAGTACCCCAGACCTCATGCTGTGGCAGGAGGAGAATTCAAGATTTTGAAGATGTTATTAAAGATACTAAACTCCCAATTATACTTAGGCAAGAAGATATGAAAAAAGAAACATCTGTCTGCACTTATAAGGAATACAAGATTTTCAAGTGTGATGTGAAAAATTCCAAATACCAGCAGTCTTAAATAATTCAAGTTGACTAGCAATGCTGATTTCCCCCTTTGCCCCTCATCTATTGATAAAGATTATCTCATCCACATCAAAATGGTAATGAAACCTGTCTGCACACCAGAGTCCAGCAAGTTAAGTTAAACTAACAAAGACTGACTTTATATTAAAGTGGCCATGAATATGTTCTCTTCCATTGGCTGTTTGAGACTGGGGAGTAATGAGCCCCCGAGCAGCAGTATGATGAAGCCGAAATACTGACTTCCTAAGTGACTGCCCCAGCATTTCTGCTGCAAACATGTAAATGGAGCCCCACGGACTCACATCAAGCCTAAAGACTGAATCTGTTCTGCATGGAATTTGGATCTGATGAACACTCAGTTTTCACAAGGCTGATCCTGAGCAAACAGTAGCAACACTATCACCCTCAGAAAAATGGAGAAACCACAGTACCAGCCATTGCCCAGGAATTTGAGAGCAATAAATCATGGATGAGATGAAGTGTCTGAAGGATCCCTGAGGCAAGCCAGCCCCTGACCTGAAGGAAATCCCATTTTCCTTCATTCACTCCTTCCAGACATTCCTACCAATATGATTTGTAAGAACTTTTGCAAATGTGGAGATCAGTGTGACTCTGAAGATGATACACTCACCCACTTGGAATTTGAAATTTCGGTCAGACTCATTGTGAAAAACAGCTGTAGTGATTTAAGGTATCATGCCTACTGTGCCAGTGATTGCCTACTGAATAGCTAAACTGGCATACAGGAGTACCCAAACAGCTTAGTTTCAACAGCTTTCCAACCGAGAAACAATAAGCAGCTGGAGGTAGCACTTCACATCAGGTCGGCTCTTTCCAAAATGACTGTTTGTCTGCATCCTGATTTAAATCAGGCACTAGTTCAATAGATATTTTAAGCCAACACTGTTAGGAAAATGAAGAATTCTTCCCCCATAAACCCCTGGTAGCTCACTGTCATCTTCGCACAACCACCTCCCTTTCATCAGCACAAGTATTTATACAACTGTACGATGAACTGGACAGGGGACCAAATGTGACAGAAAACTCACTATTTTCTCTATTTTCAGTGTTGTTGGGCCCCTGATCTGGCTCGTATGGCCACAGAGTATTTGTGCTGGCAGAAAAGATGAGAGCAGTGGGGGCAGGAAAATTATGAGACAGAAGAGGGGACAGGGACAGCTTCTTTCAGTAGCAGTGGCTTGTTTCTCAACAGCACCCCCAGTATATCAGCTGAGCAACAGAGCAAACAGAAGGGAGCAGCCAGGCAAAGGGGCTGCATAGGGCTTTTTTTTTAACCAAACAATGAGAAAAGGGAAGAAAAGATTTTATTTTTTTTTTAATTATATGAATTAACATAAAGTTTTAGACCAAAAACATGTTCATCTGAAAATCTTTTGATTCTATACTAAGCATTGCTTCCACATCACAGTGTCTCTCATGAATGGCCAGTTTTAAGTATTCACCTAGGCTATATTTGACAGCTGCATTAGTAACATCTTACAATATAACCCTGAATAGTAATATACCTAGTAACAGGTACAGTGAAACATAGGGGTAACAAATCCCAAGCAGTTTACTTACATAAGGTTAATATAGTATTTTTAATTAAATCATGGGTTTGGGGGGAAATTATTATTCTGCTCTTTCATTCAAAAAAAGAAAACAAAGTAATTTAAACAAGTTTTCTTGCATTCTGATCACAAATGCTATGATTTCATGGTGTCTGTAAGTACTTATTTGAATGTTCATGCCTATCTCTATAGTACTGCATCCATAAAAGCTTACTAATGTATCTGTGTGTGACTGTATATATATATTTGCTGTGTTTGAGTAAGCTGTCTGTGCTCTCTTTGGTATGATCGCAAAGGTAATGCAAATGAGAAAACAATTACTGGAAATATCAATAAACAATATTGTTATGTATTCATGGAAAGAAAAATTAGTTCGAAATACAATTTTCCTGGTATTTGTCAGAAAGGTGAAATGCAGAATTCGACAACATTGACTGTTTGTCACGGAAGCACCCCTGTGACATTTGCTGGGTAGAAAAGTGCCACCATTCCTGGTTTTGTTAAAGCCAGACAATGTGACCCTGGTGAGTGGGGAGGGGTGGGAGGGAAGGTCTTGGCATACTGCTTATCCTTGACTGCTGAACCATGCATACCAGGGTATGTTTCATTGTATTTAGCCAGTGTGTATAACTTGCAGCGTGTACAGTTTGGCATGTGCATTTTCTTCAAATTATTAGCATTTTAACAGTGAAATGATGTTTTGACATTAGCACTCTACTTAAGACCCATACAGAAGATTTTCACACCTCTTTTGGTGTTGTGTTGCTTCAGTCTGTCTGCAATGCAAACAAGACCTACAGTCAGGAAAGATTTATTTATAAAATGCGTAGGTTTAGGAGCCACAGAATGAGTGAAACAAAGCTAAACCAGTGAACCCTTAAATTTTCCCACATACATTGTAACTGCCTGAGACTGAACCACATAGCTGACTTCTTTTAGTTCTTTTGGAAAATGTATTAATTCCCCATACAAGCATAACACAAACATTATGTGCCTGTTTTGAATGCACTACATCTACCTATCTTCAACCTGGAGCAAGGTTTTTACTTTCCCTTAAGATTCTCACCCCTCGCCCCTCTCCTGGACAAGGCATTAAAGCTGAGGTCAGGCCTTTTCTGACATATCCTCCCCTCCAAAAGACTATCCCATCCTATTCTGTAATGGTTGACAGCCTGAAGGTGTAAAGAATGTTCCCAAATCCCTGCTCAGCTTAATCTGAAGCAGGGATTTAAGAGAAGTTTTCATATATCCTATGTGTTAAGAGGCTCTGGGGCAACCTGCAGTGAATCTCTGAATCTGAGGGGTTCCTTTTTACATAAATAAATCAGAAGTCCTGAAAAACATGGATTACAACAATCCACTGGAATGTGGCCTCGCTAATTGATAGACTATGTCAGGATACAATTTCAGTAGATCCTTAGACTGGGAAATTTACAGTCTTGTCACTACAACAAGTGGTGATATATAAAAATAGATCTTTGTGTGTTTGGGGTAGGGTTTTCTTCAAGGCATCATAAACTAGCATAGCTGAAAAAGGGGTGAAAAGCAGGATGAAACAGTCTCTGAAGTGGACTTGTGAATTCTTTTATTTATGTCATTATTACACTATTACCACAAAATAGGAGTTTACAGATGTGCAAACTTTCCAGTTCCCTATCTCCACTGTGCAGCTAGAGATTATTGATTGTCTTTCCATTGGAGGTTTTAACTAACATTCTTGTACCTGATGTGGAGTATTTACGTGACTTCTTCACCTGGATATGGTGAGGAGACAGTAACACACAGGCAGTGGACAGTAATGACCAGTTTGATGTGGCAATATTGTAAGAAACGTGCTCTGTGTGCCCTAAACATTAATGAACTAAATAAATACAGTCACTCTATGGGGACATCTATTTTGGATTAATACTGCATTACTTAGTTAATCTTTTAGAACACCTTGTACATAAAGATTTTGCACCAATGGATGCAAATTAGTTAAATTTCTGCTTCTAGTGTATAAAATAGGCCTATGAGACAGCCTGTTTTGTTTTTACCATCTAGCTCAATCATATCCACCTCACCTGGCTTCATATGTCAACACAATTCCTTAAGACAAAAATCTATGACTGACTGGGTCTGTCATTATGAATTAATAGTATAAAACAAAAATGCATCGTGAAATGTGTTAAAACTTAATTATTCATCATTGTGTCTGTATTCGTGTGATGGATAAACTGGAGGATGAGTGCTGTCAGTGGTTAGTAACCATATAATGCAGCATCCTCAATCATCATAAAATAGCAATCCAGAAGTGCTGGGCAGCGGCATACACTGCTTAACAGTGGTGCAAAGCTCTGACTCAGTGATTCCTAAAAGATACTGTTATCTCTTACTGAGGAGATGCATGACTCCTGCCCATGGGTATCCTGTCCAGCTTGTTGGGGAAAGAAGGAAGGGCTAGTGCAGGAGAGACTTGCCATGCCCACAGCCACCCCACTCCTGTCTGTCTTCAGCAGGAACCAAACAAAACCCAGAGGTGTCTTAGCCCGAGCTAATCATTCCTGGTTCCTATGCTTCAAACACATCCACTTGCTTTACTCTGATTTCAAAGTGCCGATGAGCTGTGAGCATCCTACCAACTATTCATAAGGTGTAGCAAGCTCTGGTTTTCCCAGTTATGCAGTGACCACCTGAAAAGGGACCTCTGGACAGGTTCTCACTGGCTGGCCAAAACTGATTGCGTGCAGTTGCCTGTCTTTACCAATGAGGGCAGTTTTTTCAGTATCAGGGTTTCCTTGTATGTATTCCCAGTAACTCCCACTCCTCTACCCAGCTGATTTATCCAACTGATCAAATGCCAGGAGTATTCAAAACTTTTCTTTGCTGACATAAACTTTTCTGGATCTAGCTTAGAGTCTCTTTTTGAGGTTGGGCTGTCTCAGATGTGTGGCCATGCCTGATGATGGTACATTCTGCAGAGAATAGCAAAGACAAGACCCTTCTCAGTGAGAGGTCAAATCCTGACTTTGGGCACAGTTGAGTCACTGCTTGACAAAATCTTGCACTGATGCAAGAATTGTTTCAAAGAGATGTGCAACTGTTTGTTGCAGTCCTTGTGAATCTGTATCAACAGTGCAACTACTCAGAGTTCTGAGGGACAAATCCTCCTACATATTTTTTGCACATTAAACTGCACTGGTGTGTTGCTTCACTGTTTAAATATGGCTGAAAAATCTTATTTTGAGTGCAGGGTATAACACAGAATAAGAACAATTAAAGCATGTGAACAAAATTAAAGTGATATATTTTATTACACCTCTTGTGTATTGAAGGTGTAAGTGCTGTGTAGGTCACTTACTTGCTGGGAAAATTATGTAAATGCTGTGTATCCATGTGGTTCCACATGGGAACCCATATTTCTGTCATAGTTCATCTATGCAGACACACTTAAGGATATGCATCACTTTCTACATGTTAACCAGGCTAAAAAGGTTTCTGTATCCATCCCTTAGGAACAACAGAGAGCAACTTTGTCAAACATTAGCACTTCTGAGGATCTGCCAACTGAACCACCTAAAAGTTTCCACCAAGCCTTTATCATCAGAATTGACTTGGTAAGCTGTTATTTTCAGTTAACCTTGACCATTTTCTGTAAGGTTACTACGACTGACAGATGGCTCAGCTCTCTGAACTGGATTATCATTCTAAATCAAGAGTGGAACAAGCAAATAATAGAACCTTGCACCCATCCTCAAAATGTGGATTAGCCTCATTATTATGAGTATTCCACATTTTATTAGTCTTACTTACTTGGAAAGCTTGAATGGGCTTCAAATGGGAGCAAGAGGAACCTTGCAAGAAGCAGGGTTGGTATAATTTGAGCAAAATTATTTGAGGGAAAGGACATAGGTCCATTTCTCAGGTTTTTTTGGAGGTGGAATAGTTGCTACTCACAGTTTGGGTTTCTGGCCTAACTTTACAAATCAATGCTCCATTAAGAGAGAAATGTTCATGTTATAATGCATTGTAACAATGAACAATTTGTGCCTCGATGAATCCAGGGGTATGATTCCACCATCTATTTCCACCCAACTGACCAGGAAGTTGGTTAAAGGCACTAATCCATCCAAAACCCACCAAAATCCATCCAAAAAATAAAAATGTTTTCAGCTTAGCCTACACTGCTGATTGCATGATCACACAGATGACTGCAGAGGGCTGGATTATGACTGCTGTGATTTAGGCTACTATGGAATCACACTGGAGGGCTTAAGTGTCAGAGGTCTCTACACTGCTCAGTGACAGGAGCTGGAATCCTTTTCTGAGCCAGCAAGCAGTGGCATGATCAACAGTACTTACGGATCTGGTGAGAAATTTGTACTCTGGCAAGGAAAGAAAAGTCAGTGTGATATCATTGACAAGAATAAATTACTTTTTGCTTTAGTTTTCTGAAGCAGTCCCTGTGTTGTACAGATGATCTTCAGTCTGATTGCTTTCTTTGTGGTATATGAGATTTCACTTTTGTGATTCATGAATTTTTAACCTTTACTTGACTTTTTTTTCCAGTTCTCAATATGCAGTAACTTTGTATTTTTAATTTGACACAATTTTCTTAAAGTTGAATATAAAAGGGCTTGATTTTACAGGGGCTCAATTTCCAGAAGTTGTGGTCTTAAAAAAAAAAAAAATAAAGGCTTTTTCTTCTACAGCTTAATGTATTATTTCATGTCTTGTGCACTCTGGCCAGTGGCAGTAATGACAGTGTCTCCTCCACATGACTGTTAAATCACCTTGAAACACAGCCATATTAACTTTATTTTCTTCTTTTCAAATTACCAAATAACTTGTACAGCTATAACAGAGAGGGGAACTTGGTCCTTGTGTTGAATCTTGTTGAAGTGGGACAGCTCATTTTTCCAGCAGCACTGTAGATAGTACAGATGAAAATATTTTTAAAGTTCATATAAAAAAAAACCTGGATACTAGAAATGGCATATTTAACCAGAAGCACATGTATTAAGGAAAGAGTTGATTATTTGTAATATTCTTCAGATTTCATTTCTGCAGCAAAGGAATTTGTCTGCTTGATAAGCTCAATAGAAGGGCATGTTCAGAACCCTTGATACTCCCCTTAACTCTGATCAAGGTTTTAGAAGGGCTGTCTGGCTTGTAATGATCATGCATGTTTTCTTTTTAGATCGTTTTATATAGCCTCACTCTCACATAATATGGGTTTTTCTCATGTATCTGCTGTACATTTTGTATGTCTCCTGATCTTGCAGCTGCATGTATAGAGTAAGATACTCTACAATAGCTTAGAAATGAGAACTGAAATGTCCAATTTAAGATTTTTTGCTCCTACATTTGTATTCAATTTTTTTCCCCCTCTCTTCACATTGCTTCTTTCAGCCATCTCTGAAAGCATTCAGTATGCTTCATGCTAGCGTGTGCCTGATAAATGTCAGCAATATGTTGTTGGCATTTTCTTCAGGAGGTGGGGAGGGTGACAGAAGTGCTGTCTTGGAGTATTTCCCTATATGTTATTGAAAAGGTTTGTGGACAACTGATGTTCTTTTCATGATAACTCAGCACTGCATCCAAGATGACATATTCTGCCTTTTATAAAGTTGCCTCAATATATTTTTAATTATTTTTAAAATGGGTTAGTAGTAAATGTAAAGAAAATAATAATGTCTCTGTAATGTATACAAAGATAAAACCAAATTTGGAGAACATAAAAAACCTGCACACAGGATACTTTACTTGGATCTTTGGTATACACCAATTCCTACTCATCATGCTTGCAACTTTGAGATCTGGACCTGTACAAAATGCATCATATAGCTGTGATATATAGATGTGCACACATCACATTTCTCATTCTTGTACTAAAATGTACTAAAATTAACCTTAATTCTGGCCTCAGTGACATCCACATCCACGTAGAGTCTTGTTAAAGGCTGTTGTGTTTGTAGTGTGATGTCATAGACTCTCTCACAAGTCAACATGTAAAAGAGATATAACTCACTTTTCCTGTCTAAAATGTTTTGACACATAGGTTTGTTCATTTTAAAGTGTCACTTCAAGTTGATGGTAGCTCATTATATCTTATCATAAAACAAACTGCAAGATAAATCAGTATGGGTCTGCCAGCACAGGCACGCTGGCCATGAACCTCATCTCTTGCTATTGTGTAACCAACTATATCAGCAGAAATCTGTACCATAGATAGGTCTTTAGCTTAATCTGATTAAGACCCAAGATTTTAATCCTTCGGTCCTGAAGGATTTTACAGTAAAAGCAAGTATTGTCCTGGCTCATCCTAGGGAAAATTAATGTTCATTCATTTCATTACTTAATTTCATTAACTGGGGCTGGTTAATTCCTAATGATTGACATCATTCACCCTAGGAGTTTGAAGGAATGTGTCCCAGTGCTTGGCTGTATTTATTAACAGACAGGTATTGCTCACACTTAGAACTGTTCTGAATTTGACTTGAAGTTATGCTGTAAATTGCTAAAATACTGTCTGTCTTTAAAATGTTGCCATTGTTTCAAGGGTTATTTTGTATTGTGTTTTAGTTGTTGTTGTTCTGACTTTTAAGAATTGACTGAAGAATATAAATATTCATGTGTTTTACCACACTGAACACAGGGAACCCTTCACTGGATAGTCCTTTGATGTTACTGTAATAAACAGAATCATTAATGATGACAAATATCAGACATCTATGCTCAGTCTTTTTGGTGGACTCCATAATACTGCTAGAAGATTAGTGTGTTCTTTTCCCAGCTCCTTTATCTATATGCAAGTAAGTGAAACCACTTTTGAGAAGCATTTCAAATTATTTGTGTGTAGTGACCCTTCATACAGATAATTTGATTTTTTTTAAAACAGCCTCTAAACTGTCATCACTTCCCCTCAAAAAAAAAAAAAAAAAAAAAAAAAAAAAAAAAAAAAGTGTACAGCCTGCATTTCCATGTGCAAATGGACATTTTGCTGGAGTTAGCCACACAGGGCTACATGTGCATATTATTGTGCATGGCTGTAATTCCTCCAACGTTTTGAAATGTTGGTATTTACCTGTCTGCTTTAGCAGGACTGTTCTAGGCTGCTAGTCTTTTTTACAGGATGAAGCAGTGACCTTTCCACCGTTTTAATGTATCTCTCTACTATTACACTGCTTGGTCGATACGGCAAGTATCTCTCTGCCTTGCATTCGGTTCTAACTTTCCAGTTTTCGGAGCCTGGATTTAGTTGGGGTTTTGTTTTGTTTTTTTTTTTTTTTTTTGGTCCTACTCTTTGCAAGGAAGTAAGAAGTGTGACAGGAAGGTGTGATTTTTAATTTACACCAGGAGTTCTCAACAAATAATGACTTTTCACACCCTGTTATTGCTGCTTAGCCTGGGGGAGGAGTTGTATGGCTACTGTTGTCATATCAAATTAAATCCACTCATGTAATTCAGAAAGACATTCCTCTTAAACTTAACCCCTTTAAATTGCTGAAGTCTACTGGCACAAGAGCATAAGCTGAAGTGCATCTATTTGGAGGGTCTCTGCTGCTGAAGGATGAAAGTGGAAATTTTTTGTTATTCAAGGATGGTGCGCACTTTTTTTTGTAGTGCAGTGGACCAGATCCCGATGAGGTTTGTGTGGGTGAATCCCCATGTTAGCCTGGAGATCACTGCAGGCTCGGGGCATGTGCGTGGATCTATTTTAAGAAGGGAAATGTTTGGCCAGCGACGCCAAAATTGCTCGTCTGAAAAGCTTGCTTGAATAATTTCCTCCAACGTTGCTTGCTGTGGATTGAAAGCACAGTCATGGAGCACTTGGTGCTCCTTTACGTAGTAAATCTAAAACACATTGGTAAGAAAATCACCCTCTGAGAGAGTTTTCTGTTGTCACGGAGTTGGCAGAGTATCGGGCAAGCTTTGCCTTTATCAGGTCATCTCTCTCGAGGAGATTGCTGTGGGTTTTGGTAAGCGATGTACCCCCCTGGCGATTCAACACAGTCCCCCCCCCGGGGTGTGTGTGTGTGTGTGTGTGTGTGTGTGTGTGTGTGTGTCTGCGCTCACGCTGCCTACTGGGTTTACTCACCCGCGGGTGGGCTCCGTGTCCGTGTCCTCCCCCTGGCCCCGCCGCACCCCGCGGACCGTCTCCCCGCACTCCTGCATCTTCCCAGGGAGGGCTGGAGTCTGAAGGATGGGACCAGCACATCACAGCGGGAGTAGTCCCCTCCCCACCGTTTTCCAGAAGCTTTATTGCCCCTAACTGTTGGTAACTGAGGGTTAAGTATTTGCTTGAGTACCTGCTTGGTGGTGCAGAGAGGGTTAAAGTGCTTGATTTATTGTAAACATACATGTGACAGACTCTTATCTGATAGCGGGTTTGGTTTTTTTTGTTTCTGTAAAATGTCAGCCATTTCCTGATGAGCGTGGTGGTGCTGAATTTCACACCTTTTTTCTTCTCTGTGTGGAAACCTGGGTGTTAATGGTACTGAAGCAGGTCGTGTTTTATAAGGAATGAGGCTGTCTCTTAGAGCAGACGGAAAGCAGGAAAGGGAGAGGAGGTGAAGAATCCAAGGAAACTGCCACTTCCAACAGGCATTAGTTGGATTATTTTGCACTATTTTTATTCGGAACATGTAAATGTAACATTATCTGCTAAGTGCATTTTTTTCCTATGAAATGTTGGAATTCAGTATGAAAATAATCCTCTCTTTTCGTTTCACAGCAAAGTTTGGCATTGCAACACCTGAAGATGGAAAGTTGGTCGGTTGATCAAGTCTGCAACTGGTTGAGACAGAGAAATTTAGGAGAACTAGTTCCTAAATTTCGTGGTAAGCATTTTTGTTGTTTGTGTGGGGTTCGTTCGATATTTCTTTCTATGCCTTTAACTGTCACTGCCTACCTTGTTTTGGGGCAAGTATATATATGCTAGCTTAAGCCTTTTATAGACATTTATTAGGGTGAGAACTGACATAGATCTGAGAAATCGAAATAAGTGCAGATTTATGATGAATTCTGAGAAATGCTGGGGGATGAGATTAAGCTTGTGTGTAAATAGATGCACCTCAAACCAGAGCTGGCAGTTTAAAAGGCTTGACAGGGCCTATTTTATATGGTATAAATCTTTGAAATAATGTAACTGTGGTGTAAATGTTTTATGCCTGAGTATGTAAACACTCTACAGAGGAATGCATGAGAAACCATTATGTGAACAGGCTGTATGTTTCATTCTCTTTTAAAAAGCTTCCTTTCCTCATTAACAAAGTAACAGTCTGCTGGGGTCTAACCAAGGCCTGATTTAAAGCGTTAAAATGGTCAGCTCACTGCTTCTGTATGTTTCGAAACTGGCTTTTTGTCGGAGGAAGGTGTCTGGCTAGTGACTAGGACTCCTGGTACTGCTTGGGAAAGGACAGTAGCTAAAACATCATCTTTTGGGCAGTTGAAGATGATTGTCAGTAGTAGACAGCATACTGCCTTTGACCTGTCCTCCATCATCAGGCAGCTTTAGGCATATAGAGTGTTATTATAACTATAAAGTTCCTTTACAGTCATTCTTTAATCACCTTCAATCTGCAGAAGAAGAAGTAAGTGGAGCAGCTCTTCTGGCTCTTAATGATCGTATGGTGCAGCAGCTGGTGAAGAAGATTGGGCACCAGGCAGTGCTGATGGACCTGATTAGTAAATATCAGCAACAAAAAAGTGGGCTAGAATCCCTTACGTACTGTTGTGAAACAGCTTCTCCAAAATTTCTGGAATTAATCAGTGGGTGAGTTTGTACGTGGCACAGAAAATATCAGTCTGGGTATAGCTGTATTTTTTTCATAGCATTTTAAAACTGGCATTTGCTAGCTCTTCATCTGTAAGTTGTAACTGGTTTTTGTATCTTGAATATCACTAACAACATGTGAAATGCAAAATGAGGTTATTACCTTGTGATTTTTAAACAGAGCATCAATGTTCCCGAACAACACCATTAATTAAACTGCTCTTTGTTTTTAGTTCTAGGACCTAGTTTTCATTTGGATGAAGCATCGTCAAACTTTTATAGCTAAAGTATTCTGTATTTGTGATACTAAGCTTTTGAAGCACTTACTTTTAAACCTTTGCAAGTCTTCGAGTAAAATCATTATTTAACCAGAGATAGCATTTGTGTCACAAGTGCATTTAAATTCAGGTTTTCAAAGCAAGCTCTGAATTTGATCTAGGTATAAGCATTTAATAATTCCACTGCATGGAACTAGATAGATTTTTAGAAAATAAATTCCCCAGAGATTGTCTTCACTGAGCATTTTCTGGCTCTTGTTTGAGTAGGGTTTCTTCTTGTTGTTTTTATTTCTGGTTTCTTGGAGGGAGGCAGAGGCTGTTTGGATGGGTTGGTGGATTTTTTTTTTGTTGGGTGTTTTGGTGTGGGTTGTTTGGGGTGTTGTGGTTTCTGGGGTGGTTGTTTTCATTGGTTGGTTTGGTTTTCCTATACCTCCCCTCCATTCTGATCTATTATAAGTCTTGCAGGTTTATTTTTTCTGGATGTCTTGGCTGAGGAGAGGCATCCTGAGCTCTCACAGTGGTTTCTTCTAAGCCATAGAATCCTGAAAGTAGAAAACAGCTTGCTGTGGATACAAAAAGCTCTTTTTTGAAGGAAAGGACTCTAGCACTAAGCCTGCATTGGTACACAGTAGTAGGCCAGTAGGAGTGGATCTGTAAGAGCATTCTCTGTAGCATTTTCCTTCATCCAAAAGGAGTCCAGGTTGTGTACTCTGAGATGACTCTACAGTGCAAACCAAAACATGGTAAATGGTGATGATTGGGTTATGTCCAAACAAATTGCACTCATGAGCAAAACTAAACTGTTCACATAGATACAGCCTCTTGGTCCTTGTAAAAGTATTTATGAAACCCCTTGGGTAAATGCTCCTGCATTGTTGGAGGGAAAGGGGCGTGCAGGAAGAAGACAACGTCACCACATGTATGATTTATCATAGACCTGAAGTATGCAATCACAGCCAGTCTCAGTTCTCTGCACCATGGTCCTGCCGCACATGATTTATAGGAAGCTCCCTCCTTAGAGTTAGGTATCTGCTGTGAAGAAAACTACTGTATGTGGGCCTTACATCCGAAGTGCAGTAGATGTGATAGTGATTTCAACAGAGGATTTCAGAAGAAGAAAACATGTTCTTAGGTTTAGGGCAGTTTGAATGCTGCTTTGGATATTTAGATTTCATTCTTGACTTCATCGGGGATGTTTGGCTAGACTGCGTCTCAGGTGTGACTGTTCCCTGTGTACTTCTCACGTCCTGCAAGTCAGGCCTTACTGTTTTACAAAGAACCTGCAGTTGCAATAATGTGAAGGCACAGCTTTTCTGTGAAGTTCTTCAGACTCCAAAAAAATCAAATTCTGGAAATCTCAAATATAAGTGAATATCATTTACTTTAAAATCTTTACTACCTAGTCTTCTTGCCTGGAAAATAAGACACTGGTATTCCTCTATTTATAGGGAAGTTAGGTAAATAAACTGCTGTTTCTGAAACATTTTGTGTGCAAGAGACGAGGACCACAGAACAAAACTCAAGCATATTTAAGAAATGCATTCGGTCATGTATTTTTAGAACCAGTAAAAAGAGCAAGATATTCTGTGCAGTTTGGGGTATAGAATGATGAAAATTTCCTACAACAAAACCAGTATTTTATTATAAAGCTAAAAGCTGTATGCTTGTATGCAGGTTCTTGTAACTGTTACTTCTTAACTCTGGAGTGATTGTCTTAGTGATGTAGTTTGAAATTATTTCATCTGTCCCCTAACAATAATTTCTTTTGACCTAATTCAGTGATTTAGGACTAGAATAAAGTGTATGAGACACTTTTTTGAAGTAATGCAATAATGATTTTCTTTGTAAGCTACTTTACACAGAGCAACAGAGTATGTGACAAAACAAAAAATTCATAGATCTGGAGTATATGCATAGTGAAGTCACATTTTCTCTGTTGCTTGGTGACGTTAGGCTGAATTGCAGTCTTGGTCGCATGAACAAAGTCACCACGCTAAGGTTCATTGTCAGCAGCACCCATAGCTGAGCCTGCAGTCCCACAGCTGCAGGGCACAACTGTGAAAACCGAGTCTGCATGTTCCTAGCTCTTCTGCAGTGCTTGAGCCCAGGTGAAAACCAGCCACGTTTTCTGTTTTGCAGATTTTTTTTTTTTTTTGGTCAGGTCAGTTCCTAGAACTAGCTCACTCTGTGAGTGCCAGGGCCAGGGTGGAGAAGGTACTGTTCAGCCACAGGGCAGGGGAGAAAGCAGCACCATAGCCGTCTCCTTCTGGGTCAGCTGAAACAACTGTGGAGCTTCCAAGAGCTGTAAGCAGTAATTTCCCTGTTGCATTTCTCACATGAATGCTAACGCCAGTGCTTGTTGGTGCATCCTGGCAGGCCACCTCTTTACCCTGGTGTCCTTAGCACATCTTCTGAGTGTGAATTGTGCTCTGCTCACCTCTCTGCTAGGTGAAATAAAATAAATCTGCAGAAATAAAGTTGCTGGTTGGATGTGGAGTTTTGAATATGGTAGTGAACACTTTCTGTGTGGAAGTAATAGACTTGTGAAAGGACACGAAATGTGATTTACATCACCAGCAGTTTGGATTAGGACACAGGAGTAGCATCTTGTTCTGTTGCTGGTAAGGTGGAAGCATTCTGGGTCATGCAGTAGAAACCATGTTTATGTGCATATGAGGAGCTCACAGAGATGTTACCAGGTAAATATAACCATGCTTTCCAATTCCAAGATCGATTGTTTCTAGGAGCCACATAGAAAACACACTGGATTTTCTGGGTTTAACTGGATAGCTAAAAAAGATTTGATGATTCATGAAAGGGGGAAACTCCCCATATAAACTTGGTAAATGTTAATGTCACTTCCAATAATAGCCTTTCAAATGTGGAGTGCAGCTGAGGCCAGAACAGTTTATAAAGCATCTTTGGAGTTCAGAGATCCTGAAGAGATGAAGTACAGAAAGGAAAATTGTGTGTGTGTTGTTGTATTGTCCTTGTCGTGTCCCTGTCCCCCATCTCCCTGCCTGCCCCACC
>NW_020799097.1:60074218-60198625 GCF_003259725.1 Athene cunicularia | reverse complement strand
AGTTGATGGCTACCATGAGTTCTTGGCAGCATAACAGTAGTCCCTATCTTAGCGTGCCTTTCCCCCAGGGCAACCTAAAACTGACGATGTTGGTTTTTATCAACAAAAGGAGAAGAAAAAATAACAGGAAAATTAGGAGGGAGAGAGGTGAACACAAAGGTTAAACAGAAGACGGTGCTTTGGGCTAGTACATAGATGACAAAGTTGGTATGTGGAGTTTTCAGTGCTAGTGACAGGCTTGAGTAAAGCAAATAACCAGGAACAGCGGGATGTGAGACCAGGGTGCATTTGGGGATCATCTAGAGTGGTTGGAGTAATGCAAAACTGACTTGAAGGTTCAAGATGGATTTAACTTCCAGGAAAAAAAAAAAAAAAAAGCATTCGAGGTTCTAGTTGAATAGAAACTGCCTTACAATACTGTGTAAATTCCCAGAGATCAGGAGATGCCAGACTATGAAGACAGCAGTTATCCTGCAGCCCTGAGGTTTACTTTCTTGGGTTTTGTAACTGAGTAATTAGAATATCACTAGGCAGTATTATTTACAGTTTTCCTTTTAACTTATCAGAGTTTGGTAACTGAACTGAAAGACTGATTAAGAGACACCAGCATCACATAATATCATGACTATTCAAGATGATAATTTTTCTCCTTTTGCATTTGACACTGGTAATTCAGAACCCTGAAATACCTCTCTTCTATAACCTGCACAAAACCTGACAGTGAAAATATTTTTTTTTCCCTTTTTTTCAGGGCAACTGACAGACAAGTGTTAAATTCTTCTGGTCCTGTGGAGCAGAAAAAATACCTGTGCTCAACAGAAAATGAAAAAGGTCTAACTGATCACAGAATGTTAAAGCAAAAGTGAGTTTATAATGCACTTACTAAATTTTTTCTACCTTTTGAAAACGACAAAAACTCTTTGCTTTGTTAAGACTAAACAGATACTTAATAAAAAGTGATCCTAATTATCAGAGGTCAGGTTCAGGTATATCCAGGTATATTTAGAAACCATCAGGAGCAGAAATTTATTAGGATTTGCGTGAATGATATAGACTAATGGTGTTTTTTCTGCCCTTCATCCTCAGTCCTTGCTCACTATTTCATGTTACCTCATGCAGGGGGCAAGATACAGGTTTGTCTTTATTTGTCTAGTTTTTAAGTATCCTTTTTTACAGATGTGCTTTTGGTAGCAATCTGGCAAATTAGCCATATTCCACCCTGTAATGATTATAAAAATATCGTGTGCTTGAGGCACCTTCAACATAGCAGTTGGGAAGGTAGGCATACTGATTCCATTTGCAAGCTCATTTTCCTTGGGTATCAAAATGAGTCTTCCTAAAAACTGAAGGCAAGATGGATGGGGTTTTTATTTGCTTTTGTTTTGTTTTGTTGTTTGGGTTTTTTTTTTCCTCCTACATATGCTTTTCTACTTTGAAATGGGCAGTTAGTGCTGGAAGAGAGTCCTGCTCCTCTTCCAGGGTAATTATTTTCTTGTTTCTGAAGCTTTGTCTTCTCATTATTCCCCTTTATTCCCACCTGTTAAATTCCCCCACTTGCCCCTCTGTTACCATCCTCCCCCTTAGATGTGACTCATGGCTTCACCATTCTGAGATAAGAGGAGGTCTTCCTGCAAAAATGTCTATTTTATCACTTTAAAAAAGTAACAAGGAGTTAGGAAAAAAGCTGTTTGGGAGCAGAGGAGAGGGTTTAGTGAATCACATAGTTAATGCTTTTAAAGTCCTGCTACGAGCTTCAAAAGAACAAACCAAAAAACCCAAACCCAAAGATAGCTTCAGCATTGTTACCAACAAAACAAAACCAAATCACTTAAACCCTCAGAATAAACCATTAAAATGATCTTGCAACAATGGTTTTTAGCTTGTACTTCTAAAGGATGCTTATTTTTAATTAATGATGAGTAATTTGCCCTGTGCTGTATAAAGAATTTTAAATGGGTTGTGTGAATCAGCATACCCCAGAATAGGCTGGCTTTAGGAAATGTTCTCAGCAAATATTGTTAGTAGTAGCTTTCAAAGGCCAGTAATGGCCTGTTAACGGGAAGGGACTGCAAAAGAGCAGTGCCAATTCACCTTGGGGGCAAAAGAGCAGAAAAGTAGGGAAGTCTGCTGTCGTAAATGGAAGTGCTCCTTCTCGGTGAAGTAGTAGATGCCCTAAAAGTCAATGGAGCTGTGATGATTTGTAGTCCTGGAGACTTGAGTAAATTTTATGAGGGCTTCTCTTGAAAGGTCATATGAGAAGCTGGCAAATGTCTTTCTCTGAAACAGCTGTTTTAACTAAGACTGAGGATGCAACTGAACAGCCCGTGCATGCATTAGCCACTGCACTGGGTTCATCCCAAGCTAAATACTATTTTTGGACGTGGATTCTGTTGTTTAGATATATCTATGGCATGGCCCACAGCAATAAAAGCGGTGTTATAGGGTTTAAGTCTGAATATTTTTTTTTCTTCTTCTTCCTGCCTTCCTCTCCCTACAGTATTCATTGCATTTTCAACAACGGTAGAAAAATTTAATGTTTTATATGCTTGAAGGGATTATGCCGGCTATAAGAAGTCTGTGAAGAGCTGAACAAGGCGTTTGTTTTAGAAATTTGATTATGGGAACAGAAAAAGCTTCTTTAACTATGATATAATGATAGGTTCTTAGCCTAGAGTATAAAAGTAACCCCCCTGTCCATTCTGCTAATATACTTACTTTGAAAGCTGGGTCTGTTGGTTCACTCAAGTACCACTCTATGGATTTATGTGCCGTGATGAAAACTGGCTTTACACATCAGATTAATCATGGCTATTTTTGGTATTTTGGAATAATATTGATTGATATTTCTGTTAGATCATGTAGTGCATTGGTTTTTTTTTTGTTTTTTTTTTTTTTTTTTTTTTTTTTTAAAGTCTGTGCATTTGTTTCTCTCCCCTAGCCTCTCAACTAATGGGGAAAGGAGAGCTGTAGTTAATATAGGGAAGTGTTTCTGCAAATAAAACACTCTGGACTGTCTTATACTTAGTAAGAAGGAGGCTAGGTACCAATTTCTCATCAGTCAGGCCAGGTTTGGAAGACAGTGATGACTGTCACTCTTCCTTAGTGGGCGTTCCCACTTCACCTACTTCTGTGGTGGCAGAGCGGTTCATACAAGCACTTCTAGAGTCAGTTCTGCCAGGAATTAGTTTAATTCAGTAGGGTTGGTTTAAAAGTACAGTTGAAATGACCTATATTTGATCAGGGTTACATTTGTAGCCTCTGTTTCTTCATTCATTTCATCCAATCTGAGAAAGAATTTATAATTTTGTGAGTTGGGTTTCTGTTTTCTTTTCTTTTTTTTTTTTTCTTTTTTTTCCTTTCTTTTTTTCTTTTTTTTTTTTTTTTTCTTTCTCCAAAAGATCCATGCAACTATAAATGGCATGATTTTGCTTGAAGTGAATTCGTGGGTACATTTAGGGATTATTAGCTCTGGTGAACTGGCTCAAAGTTTCTCTGTATGCTTCCTCTGTAGATAATACTAACAACTGTGTTAAATACATTCTTCTGTATTACTAAATATTACAAAAATATCAAAGAAAATTGTTTAAACACAAAAATAGAGTAAGTGGATGCAGCAAATGTATAATTTTATTTTTCTTGTATTGAATTTGTACATGCATAGAACCAGAGGGGGTTTGCATAATACCTCAGTGGAATAATTTTTTGATAGCAACTACAGAAGTAAAAACAGCCAGTCTTTTTGTTAATCTCCCACGAAGATTAATCCTGAAGCAGTGCTTCTCAGTGAAGACAATAAGATAGCTACAGAAGATGATTCAGTAAATACATTTCCCCTATACCTGCTTTTCTGTATCGGAGTACCAGCGGTTTGATGGCTCCTAGCAGCCTGCTGTTTATCTTGTTGCTAAGACAGAGGCTGTCATTACTTGTAAACTCCTGATACTGCTGTGAAAAACCAACCTTTTATTGGTTGGTTTATAAGTTCTGTCTGCCTTTCCTCAAGGTGTTTGTTTATCAAATAACATCCCTAATGTATCCCTTTGTCACTGTTTCCAATATGACAGTCCAGCTGTTTTATTTCAAGAGTGATGTCCTGATACATGTTTATTTGTACATTTATTCTTCCTATATAAATGTGTTCTGTAGCTCTTGAGTGTTGTGTAACAGATTTACTGTCTGAACACCTTGAAATAATTTGCTCAGAGCAGGCTTATGTGCACAAGTAGGATAACAGACCTTCTGGCCAGCCTTGACAGCCTTGAACTTCTCAATTTGCTGTGAATTTAGAAGATGTGGTGAGTGCTCAACTAAACCTGGGTCTGCTAAGTATTTATATACCAGTAAAGCCATTGGCAGTATACTGGTGCTGGTGCTCATGTAAATTTGGGCTGCTGGCAAGGACAATGAATGAAGATTTATTTGAATACCAAAGGAAGATTTATTTGAAAATAAACTTGGGTCCTGTCTCCAAGATGGCCACGCTGGCCTGCATGGTTGCAAACAGGTGTTCATTTATTTCCACAGTGGAGCCGACTTGCCTGCTGCAAGCCCTCTCAAGGCTGGGGACCTGCCAGCATGCACTAGTGCAACGTTTAAACTGGTAACACCCCGTTGATAGGGACTGGAGGTGAGCAGAGCACGGAGCCACATTAACGATGCTCCTTAGCTAGGGCAGTCTCGCCACTAGTTCAGTTGGACTGCAGACAACTGCGCTGACTACTGGGTAGCTGCATCTGAAGTGTGTTTTAGTTTTGACATGTCATTCTGCTAATGATCTCTGCAGAGTTTCTTCCTTTGCTTGCCCATTGCCCATACTTAAGTATTGTTGGTCTGTGTTTAATGTTTTATAAGAAACACACTTATGCTTGTGCTTTAAAAAGAAGAAAAGAAAGACAAAAAAGAGAATAGCTAGCCTAAAAAATTGTCTTTTAGTCAAATGTTTCAGATGATTTCACTCCTTCACACAAGAGAGCAGATACTACTTTTATATGTATACATATATACAAATATGCAGCTATAGTCCTACAAAGAAAATCTCAGCTGGACTGTGCTTTTCATACATACTTAAGAGTTTCTTAGTTTCTGTGTAGAATTTTATTGTTGATATTATCACAGTTATTTCTAGTAGACTTGATGATCTTTTTTCAGTTAGTTCATATGGACATGAAAAGCAGCCATAAAAAAGCCCATGTTAAGTTTTAGGCAATGGTCAATAGTAGAAGAAAATAAGTACTCTCTGTCTTGTTCAAAAGTACAGACATCTGATGATGCTTCCTCTCATTAAACATTTTCAACAACTAATGTTTAGGGATTCCAAAACCATAACTTGCATCTAGCTCATTAATTTTAACAGCGATTGATTATTTCTTATACAAATTTGTCTCAATACTTCTGAAGCTATTTATTGTTTCAATAGTAGATTCCCCTGTTGAATGATGTATCACAACAGAGAAAGAATTTATTTTTTATTTTGAAGATTCCTGATAATTTCACTTCAATTATTACTCCATCTTCATAAAAACTGTTGTATCTGTGGGTTTTGCTTTGGTTTGTGTAGGGTTAGGGGAAAGTTCTTTAAATTTAGGTTTTCAATTTATGTTGTTGCAAGAATTTCTGCCACTTTTTTTTTTTTAAAGTCAGCGTTTCATGTCCTTATCATTCTAGTGGGAAACTTAAGAATGTAAACTTCAATTAAAACAGCCCAGAAGACTTGCAATAATATATTTTCTGGGCTCGTTGTCTCAATATTTTGGAAGTTAAGGCAACTAGACTCATGGTTTTGGAGCCCTTGCAGTCAGCAGAGCTGAATTAACTGATATGGAGCTGTGAGTCTTCCACAAAACTTGCAGGAAAAAAAAAAAAAAAAGTTAAATCTCTTTTCTTCCACACCAGAAATAAGCCAAGACTTGCAAATGACTTGCAGGAGATACTAACTGCATTGCCTTGTTAAGGTCTAGTAAAGCCATAAAAACAACAACAGAAAAGCCAAATACATAAAATTCTTTGGATGCAGTATAACACATCTGACATGGGTGAATGCAAATAAACCTTGTTTCCTTAAAATGGCCTGATTTAGCTGGCAGTTCTGTCAGTCACATTCCCCCAGGAGCACTTTCTCTCCCCCCTCTGTAACCTCCAGCTGCTGCCCTCAGATGAGATGGAAGTGCAGAGCCTTCGTTTACGTGATGCAGCTCCTGAGAATGGAAACTGTCAAAAAATTTTGATTCCCTCTAGAAGAAGGTTATGTCTGCATGTCACAAACTTCTCTTAAAGCTGATTAATTTTGTCTGTAACTTCGTGGTCGTACTGAATGTGATGATTTCTATAGCAAGGGTACTGCAGGAAAAGCTGAAACAGGAGCTGCTCTGGGAAATGGGCAGCTTCGGTGTTTGTCAGCTGCCATGTCCCAGCCTTGCTGAAGCTAATGCTGCTGCGGGAAACTTCTTGTTCAGTCTAAAAGATACCTGCCCTTGTGTTTAGTGAGAACTGGAAAAGTAGAAGACGTCATCAAGCACTAGGTAGACTGCAAATCCCAGGCTCTAGGGAATAACTGTGAAACTGTGCATTTGTGCTGAAAAGTAGGAAAGGGCAGTGAAGCACATGAAGAGAAAGGCATAAGAATCTGTCAGGCACAGATCTAGGAACTGTGAATAGGAAAGAGAGCCCTATTTTATCCTACTATTGAAAGGGGAAAAAGAGTTTCTTTTCATGTTTAATTATCTATCATCATT
Organism: Athene cunicularia; assembly: GCF_003259725.1. Classification (NCBI taxonomy): domain Eukaryota; kingdom Metazoa; phylum Chordata; class Aves; order Strigiformes; family Strigidae; genus Athene; species Athene cunicularia. The sequence goes on along the minus strand of NW_020799097.1, from coordinate 60,191,894 downwards.
TCTTTTGATGGAAACAACCTTTACAACCTGAAATATTGTCATACAGATGAAAGCATATGTGTTAGAGAAAAGGAACAATTTCTACAGTTGAAAATGTTTCCTTCCTTCACATCTGCAAGTTCCAGGTTTTCTTTTCTCTTCTCTTTCTTCTTTGGCTTTGTAGATGTGGACATTTTTCCAGCCTACAAATCTTCAGACAGGAGTCTTTTGCTGATGTTTGGTGTAGACATGTGAAAGGCTAGACCTTCACCTGTGAAAAATGGGAATCTATTGAGGCTCCAGCCATGTGCCGAGTTCTATCTGGATGTGCTGAGCATGGAAGCCCATTGACGTCAGCAAGATTCTGTTCAACTGTGATGACCTCTGAGTTACTGAGCTGAGCTGGTACAAGATATAGCAATGGGTATGATAGGCTCATGGACTTTAGGTAGACAATCTGAGGCACACAGCCTGTTTATATGTGTGATTGCTTGGCCTTTAAGTCACTTTTTTTCCGAAATGAACTAAATAAGATGAAATAAGATGCAGGAAACTGATACTTCTTACCAGTATGCTCAGAAGCTTAAAGAAAAAAAAAAAAAATTGTATGATCTATTATTTGAACCTGTTTCTAGGTAGCTGTGCAAAGATCAGTAGATATCTTGATTGACCTGTCTATACTGATGACGAGATTATTTTTATTGACTTGTCACAGCTGATTCAGTCAGCTCTGTCACTCTGCGTGAGGTTGCCCAGGACACTGAGCTTGGAGACCATGAAGCTGTGTTCACTCACCACTCTTCACACACCCCAGTGCAGTCTAAAACCTTCATCAAATAATCTGGGTGATGCTGCAAGTGTGCAAAATCTTTGCCTTTTTGGCAGTAAACCAAGATATTCCCTGGGATTAGGGAGCCCAGGGGTTATATAATTCAAATAGGTGGGGTTTTGGGGGTTGGGTTTTCAGTTTTATTTTGAGGGTATTTTTTCTTTTTTTGCCAGCTGAAGGAGACAAACAGTTCTTCCCAAAATGATGTTATTTTATGGTTTCATGGCTCAGTAAACATGCTGTGTGTGAGCAGTAAACATGCTGTGTGTGAGCAGTGTAAGGCTGTAATGGAGTCAAATAAAGAAATAGCTGGGTGAAATAGTGCTGTGACTTAGTACAGTAAGTAAAGCAGTCATCTACAAAAGCTAAGTGATCAAAAGCTCTGTGATTAGTTGTGTCCTTGTTGAAGATATGCTTCTTAGGATGCAGTCCTATATCGCGGCTAAACATAAAGAGTCCAGCTTGCTTCATCTGCACTGGTATTTGTTTCACAGCATGGGGAGCCATTTTGGGGACCTGAACAATGAGAAAACTAAACCAAGAAGAAAAATGAAAAACTTAATCACCGTAGGTCCTTGAAGTAACTTGCTGCAGGGTGAGACTTCCCAGTACCAATAAGAAAGAGGTAGACAAGTGACAGTGGGAGGAGAGGGGGACTGACATTTGGCAGCAGTTAGTCATGGGATTCATTTAGTTGCAGCATCAAATATCTTAAGAACAAAGAGAAAAGACTATATGTAGGAATTTGTACTTTGGGATCTTGATCTTATCTCTGTGTCTCAGGTTAGCTTCAAGACCAGAAAGGGATGGTTACAAACGGGCTATATTTGTTTGTACCTACATCTCTAACTGTAATGTTGTTCTCTACAATCAAGGAAGGTCTTGGCTATCTGCATAAATCCCAGTGCACACACAGTTTAACTGAACTGTTCTTTTAGTTAAACAAGTTTGCATGTGAGCCTTTCTGGGGATAAAGTTTAGTGTGGTTAAACTTTAGTGTCTCTCTTCAAACAAACTTGTATTTCACTGTAAAATATTACTGCACATATTTAACACGACCGCCTAACGGCAGTGATTTCAGCAAAAGATAGTAAAATATTTAATCTATTGCACTGTGGAGGCTAAAGGAACTTTTATATCTTGTTTGAACATCAAGGAGGTATTTTCTGGGTTGGGTAAGGCTGAAGAGAAATGGAATCTGGAGTATTTTTGTCATACTGGCAAACGTGAAGGGACTGGTAGAGAGAAGTGTTACCATGCCTCCATGGCTATTAGCCATCCCAACTCCAAGAAAATTTTATTTTCTTCAAGGAAATGAGTACAGTTCAGTTTGCCTGAACTGAACCTGCTAAACAATTACACTTTTTTTCAGTGGCAATTCAGTGTCACTGGTATTAGCAAGAAAAGGAATATTAGTGCAGCTCAGCTACAAATTACTGCCTGTTTCAAACTTCTGTACATTTTTTTTTGAGATAGTTTAAATGCTAATGTATTGAAAATAGTGTTTAGTAACTTGCAGCCTGTCTGCTACATCACATTCATCAGCAAAGTTGATGAAAGTACAGGATTCAAACTTATATATTCCTCATTGATGCTACATCTATGCTTTATTTGCATAGGAGGGATTTCCAAGTGATTTCAGAATCTGGGTTGGGTCTTATTTTCTCATTTGTGTATTAATTTCTCACCAAAAAAAAGGACATGAATGTGTCTGTGTGGATACATTTGTCACTTCTCACACAGCTTTTCCTGCTTTTGAGACTGCATTGTACTAATAGAAGTTCAGTACAGTTTGCATGTATTGTTAACCATCTGTGTTCTATAAAATCTGGTGAGCTTGGAGAGACAGCAGCCTTGGCCATTTTGTACCCATTTTGCATGGGGAAATGGCAGTGCTGTGAGTACTTCTAGTATATCTATGAGGATCAGATGCAGTAACCCAATTTTTTTTTTCAGCACTGTATTGCAATTTGAAGCGGTGCTGGGGTTGGTAAAGTTGTACCATGGGCTGTAGAGCTTTTACTAGCCTGCAAGCTACTAAACTACACTAAAAGATATCAAGATGGTGTAGCAGCGTAACTAGGTCAACAAAATTGTCAGTTATAAGTTAACCTACTCAAGAAGGTATTGAGGCTGTAACTCATGCTATAGGGGCCCAAAATAATCTGCCTCCCAAGCATATAGTAATCTTTCGAAGTGGTATAAAGCAATTGCAAGTGCTCATCCATTGGTATTGCAGTTGATTTTGCTAGCCTAAAGATATTGGTTGCCACAGGGTTTTTTTACATTCTTATCTCAAAGAAGCTGGATAGCAAAACCTCCCAGTGAAGACCTTGCTAAAACTCTTCAACTCTTACTTATATACCTAGCTCTTGTCTGTAGGCTACCATAGAAACCTGTATGAGTGAAAACTTGTGGGTTTTAGCAGTATTTCCATCCGTAACTTTCATAGACTAAAAAGCTAGTGCAGCTTGGAAGAGACACCAGAGCATGCCTAGTCCAGCCACATCTTTGTGTGGGAGCTTTCACCTACCAGGTGGGAGATTCCTAACTTGAGACATATACAGTATGGATTTCAACAACTGTGGTAACTATCTTAATTTCCTTCATAATTAGTGGAGAGAAATAGATGAGAGACAACATCTGGTCTGATTTAGATGTCTTCTGGTTGTTCTGTCATCCTTCAGTGGTGCTTATGTCTCCTCAGTGATGCTTATGTCTCCTTAGTGAATATAAAGGGAGTGCAGGTAATTAATTCAGATATACATATCTGTATATTTATACCGTGTAAGCATCTACATTTGTCATTTATAAAGATGGCATTTTATTTTAAAAATTCTTTTAAAAGTCTAGTAGTTGTTTTCAAATTGCAGAGAGCAATTTAAATTAAAGCAAACGTAAATTGCGGCGGTATTACACACATAATGGGACTCTTGAGATGTCTTTGGCACCTCTCATTTGAAATTTCTTTATTAAGTCTTTACTACTATGGCTGGGAAGCTGTTTAGGGCTGCCAGAGCCACTCCATCTTTTAGGTGGCTCTTGATTGACTTTCAGCTCCATTTATCTCAACTTTTCCCCGTGTTCCTTCCGAATTAGGGTTTGGCAGGCTCTCTGGAGGCAAGAAGCAGTTGTGTAGCCAGTGGTGGTATCCTTCCTCAGACTCACCCTAGCTGTGGTGTGACATCTGTAAATAGTGATGATGGTCTTCTTGGGACAGGAGCTGTGGGTACTGATGGGCTGTGTCTGCTGTTTCCAGCCATTGTGCTGATGTTAACTGCCTTCATTGCTTCTTTCCCCTTTGGGAGGACAGTCCTAGCTAATGTTGTGTATAGTTTTTCATTCAATTCAGCTGTTCAGCTTACTTTCAGGAGTTATTCTGCAACAGTAGCAAGACCTCAGAGACTTCCTCCACTCTGCCTTCTGCTTTTGGTTAGTGACCACCTTCTAGCATCTGCTAATTAAAACATTTCACAATTGACATCTGGTTTTAACCCCACATGTTTTGATTGCAGCTTTTGTGATTATTCTTTATGTAGAAACGAAGAAAGCAAGGCTCAAATTTCTATAACTTTGTGTTAAATTTTTGCTTGTATTTTTCTTACTTTCTTCTTGCTTGCAATTTTACAGAAAAAATCAGAAATCATTTTTTGCAAGATACAAGACATTGCAGTGGACAAGTTCTTATGCATTGCCAGACTTTCCTTACGATGTCAAGTGCATATTGGCAGAAAAAAAATGCCCTGATCACAGTATGAGAATAAGGATTATTGAATTTTTACAAGCAGACATGACAAAATACCTAGGAGGATCACTGTAAGTAAATATTGTTTGTTGGATTTATTTGGGGGCATTACCAATTGGCTGCAGAAGTAAATTTTCAAACTAATGTAAAGACACTCTCTTTAATATACTTGCTTAAATAGAGGAGGCTAGGAGCTTGAAACCTGTTGAAGCCAGCAGGAAGACTTCATGCAAACCTTAAAGCTCTTGCCTTTGTATTTGAAGGGGAATCGATAGTCTTGGAAATAGTCAGTTTGATGTATATCAGTAGAGACTCCAGACAGTGTCTAATACTGTCTAGAATACCAAGTATGTCTTTTACATCTCCATCTTGTTTGCACAGGTACCCGAACAGTCAGCAATATAACATTGTTGTCAATGCTCTGCTGCAGGCATACCCCTTCCTTGATGAAGATGGGAATGGTTTTGTAAGTATGGTAGAGTACTCTGTCTTAAACAATACAGATTGTTTGGGGTTTTTTTCCCCACATAATCAATCATAAGAAAATTAACCTAGTTCAGAGGAAATCGGTATAAATTTCTTACATACTGGCTCTATTCAGAGCTGTAAACTTCACTTTTTGGCAAATCACATTTTTATTTCATTATATTAATTAAAGATTAATCCAGTTATAGTCATTCCTCAAAAGCACTGAGATCATGCAGACCTGTACATGAAGTCCCTGGTTGCTTGTTGGGTATAGTTTCTTTCTGGATTGATTTCTCCCAAAGGGTAAATTTAAGTAAATGTGACCTATTTTTTGTTTTAAAAAACAAAGAAGCCAAGCCCTTAGAAAATTGTTTGTATGAGGACTAACATACATGAGGACTAACATACATGATGCTCTTGCAATGCACTTTGATCACCTGTGTGTTAGATACCTAGAGACAGCATGTAGTAATGCTACTGGTTTAAGTATGTTGTGAATCTAGGCTAAAAAAAAATTAATTATTAAAAGACACTGGTTGGGATCTCAATGGGGACATAACAGAAAACAGTGGAAGGAGATGACTTAAATTTAAACTATGTTTCTTCTTCTCTTGTGACCCAGAATACATATCTGTGGTCTCAGAGGACAGTGTTCACCTTTTGACTTCACATCATTGCTTTGCCATGTGATGCTTTTATAGCATCTTGTAAAAGCTTGTGAGACTCAGTGGGGATTGTTAGCTTTAAATGTATATAAATATATATCTCATGTGTAGTTACTGCAGAAAGCAAAATAATTTTGAGAATAATAAAAAATGTGAGAGTTAAGGGATGGCTATTCTAGTTCTCCTCAGAGCCCAGGCACTGAGGAGGGAAGGGACTAAAGAAAACAAACACATCTCAGAGGAAAGCAGGAACAGAAGGATCAGAGAGCAAAGGTTCACCCTTATTTTCAGGCAGGATGCCTCTCTGAATACCCCAGTGGGGGTCCCAGGGCAGGGTCCCAGGTAATGCTATGCCTTCATCTGGCTCCCTTTGTGAGGAGAGCTGGAATGACATTCCGGTCAGTCTGAAGACCTTTTTACAGCCTTTAACATTTAAAAACTGGTTTTAAACAGAGATTCTTAAGGTAGGCTTTCAAAGAGCTTTAATTGCAGCCAGACCATAGGCTGAGTGAAACTACCCCATTCTTTTGGAATGGTTCATTGCTTCCCCCTACCTGATGAGACAGAGACTTCAGGGTTGTTCTTTTATCTTTTGATGTTTCTCTCATGCTTACTAGCAAGCATAGCTGGAAGAAACCACCATAAGGAAGCGAGGCAGCTGGAATTAGCAGTTTGCAATATTGCTAGTCTAACGCTTCTGAGCCAGCCCCTTTCCATTGCTTGAGGCAGGAAAAAAAATGCACTAAAGGTGTATGTCTGTATACTTGAGTTTGGAGGAGGGGGTGAGAATGAATTCCTATTTTTATTGGCCCTACTGTTAGACATTCTGTTCTTCCTTCATGATTACAAAGGCTATAAATACTTCTTTTTTTCTTGATCTGAGATAGTTGTGTGTTACAACAGCAATGGTTTAAAACAAACCCTATAACATACACACAGCTACTTAGCATGAGACTTGCACTAAAATTGAATTCATATAACTTTAAGAAACAAATGAACAACTAAAAAAATGGTTAATTACCATTTTAAATTTTTTTTATCAGAAAAATAGTCTTCAGCAGCTCAAAAAGGTAAAGTTTTAATAGGTTTTCCTTTTAAAATTGACTCAGGCTAGCATGGGATTGTAAGAAATGCTGCTTGCTGTGTCCCTCAGGGCTCAGTGTTGGGGCCACTCCTGTTTAACATCTTTATTGATGATCTAGACGAGGGGATCGAGTGCACCCTCAGTCAGTTTGCAGATGACACCAGGTTGGGTGGGAGTGTTGATCTGCTCGAGGGTAGGGAGGCTCTGCAGAGAGACCTGGACAGGCTGGAGCCATGGGCTGAGGCCAACTGCAGGAGTTTCCATAAGGCCAAATGCCGGGGGCTGCTCTTGGGCCACAACAACCCCCAGCAGCGCTACAGGCTTGGGGAGGAGTGGCTGGAGAGCTGCCAGTCAGAGAGGGACCTGAGGGTGCTGATTGACAGCCGGCTGCACAGGAGCCAGCAGTGTGCCCAGGGGGCCAAGAAGGCCAATGGCATCCTGGCTTGTGTCAGCAATAGCGTGGCCAGTAGGGACAGGGAAGGGATCTGACCCCTGTACTCGGCACTGGTGAGGCCGCCCCTCCATTCCTGTGTTCAGTTTTGGGCCCCTCACTCCAAAAAGGACATTGAATGACTCGAGCGTGTCCAGAGAAGGGCAACGGAGCTGGTGCAGGGTCTGGAGCACAGGTCGTACGGGGAGCGGCTGAGGGAACTGGGGGTGTTTAGTCTGGAGAAGAGGAGGCTGAGGGGAGACCTCATCGCCCTCTACAGCTCCCTGAAAGGAGAGTGCAGAGAGCTGGGGATGAGCCTCTTTAACCAAGTAACAAGTGACAGGACAAGAGGGAATGGCCTCAAGTTGCACCAGGGAAGGTTTAGACTGGATATTAGGAAGCATTTCTTTCCAGAAGGGGTTGTTAGGCGTTGGAATTGGCTGCCCAGGGAGGTGGTGGAGTCCCCATCCCTGGAGGGGTTTAAGAGTTGGGTTGACAGAGCACTTAGGGATCTGGTGTAGTTGGGAACTGTCAGTGTTAGGTTAACGGTTGGACCAGATGATCTTCAAGATCTTTTCCAATCTTGATGAATCTGTGATTCTGTGATAACAGTACTGAATCACAGGTCTTGTAAGATATAAAATATTACTTACTGAAAGGTTTCTGAATACCTTAAACTTGTTTATCTATAATAATTATAGACAGTTACTATTACAATTTTTGAATAGTATATTGGAAGTATTTAAGAAAACTCATCAAAAGTTCAGAGGTAAGGCAGAAAGTTCATTACATGGGGACTGGTAGCTAAATATAGAGAAGGAAAACTGTGACAGTAGAGTAATATTTTAAGCAAAAATGTGAAATTGGTTACATTAATTATTAAATAACATATATATAAACTTCTGGAGATGCAGTTCATATAATGTATTTTTGGTGTCTGCATTGGGAAGAGAGGAATAACACTATGGAAGTTTTTCTCTCTTTTTGTGGACTCCAAAGGGAGTCTCGAGTGACCAGCTGTGAATGGATGTCCTTTCAGTTTCTTATCAGGCTGGAGAAAGGGACACACCAAACATGGCAATTCAGCTGGGCAAGTCTCAGAATAATGGTTTCCAGGACTGATTAATAAAGTTATCTGAGTTTTAGAATACCAGCAAAAATGTTTTCAAGTATTTGGACTTTTAATTTCTTGTCAAAATTACAGGAAAAATAAATAATTGTACATTTCAAAAAACAAGTGTTGAACATAGTTTGGAGTACTAGAGTCCTGATTCTCTCTGGATTGCTGGAGCTCACTTCTGCCATTGGTGTTTTCCTTTCTGCCACACAAAATACTCTATCCCACTGTATTGCAAATGATATTAATTTATTGTTCTTTATTTATTGCTGTGCTATGTCTCAGTTCCTAGATTCAGTTCAACTCTTAATTAATGCTTAAAAGGAAATCAACTGCTTACCCATTGGGGTGGGGGAACAGCCACAGCAATGTCTGATGGGGTCTGCAGAAGCTGTAGTAATTCTTAATGAGATGCCCCGAGAAAGACTGTCGGTGGTGTGATTTTATTTTTAACTCATGAGTCTTATGGTTTGGAGCCCATCATCATAAATAGATGTGTCTTGGCTGCTGGAAAGATGCAGTAGAAACTGTTCTGGGTTCCTCCATGGCCATTATGCACCCCTGTGTGTGTGGGCATGGGCGGGCAGGGGCAGCCCATGGGGCATGCTGGCTGAGAAAAAGCAAAGCTCATCCCATGGGAGATCTTGATATTCCAGAATGAAATTTTTCTTCTGACCACGAACAGAAAATCAGAACATAAAGAACTTTGTGTAATGAAAAACTTGGAGAAGCTCTGAATTGGAAATGTCAGCACTTCTGTTGCAACATTTTCATGGGAATGAAACCGTTTGGAAAATTGGAAAGGGGAAAGATCTGCTGGAAAACATAGAGGAACAACAACAAAACCCAACCAAAGAGCGCCTAATATCACACCACTATTTTCGTGACAGGAAAAAATTTAGTTGCAAAACTTTAAACGTTCTTTTTTTTTTTTGTTTTAATAATGTATTTATTCACAACTTCAAATTATTTTAAATGAGTAAACAGTGTGCATTATGTAGAAACTTAGTCTAATAGTTTCAATCTCATACTGCTGCAATGAGAAATTAAAGGTTTACTGTTTTAAGATTTAATAGTAAAGTAAATTTATAATTCTATTTTCTTGGTTAAAAGGTTTCCCATTTAATTTTGCAGTAGGAAAAAATATGCTTCTGTGCCATCAGCCCTTTTACAAAGTATATCCAATGCAGTATAGACAGGATGATGATAATGATCCTAAATGAATGTTTACAAATAAAATTACAAATAAGCTACTTACGTACTATGAATTTAAAAAATGGTTAGTTACTAGGTCACTCTAGAAGAAGGAATTATGAAAAAATTCTCTGAAATTCTAAATCATAAAAAAAAATCATTTTATACTAAAGGCAAAACTCTTTTAAGAGGTCTATGGAGCACTTAGAATGAAATTAATTTTCCCGCCCCGTTCCAAGATTAGCTTTTGGAAAAAAGTTCTTTAAAGTTATTACCTAAGGAATTTTTCTTATGATATTTCTTTCTACTTAAAGAATAGTATTATCCTGAACTAACAGATATAACACTAAAAAAACAATTAATCTCCATTTAATAATTAAATAGATTATGAGATTTCTGATTTATAATGCAGCCAGTGCAAGATTTGTAAGTGGTTACACACAAATAGATTATATAGAAAAAGCCAAGGTCATAGACACAGCCGTCAAAAGGAAGTTGACATGACTCTCTTTCTTGACTGCTTGCAAGATATGATTCTATTTGTATTTCTTCATTTTACAAGGGTTAAAAGAAACCAACCATATGGAGTCACTGCCCTTATTTTATTTAATTTCAGCCAACGTGTTGAAAATCGTATAGTTTCAAGAAACCCTTACATGAGGAAGCAAAGAGGGCTCTCTCATCCACGCCACTTGCCAGTGGGCTTTGCGTAAGAGGCTCCCCGGAGCTCAGGGCTGCTGAGCAGTGCTGTGATGCCGGTGTAGCCTGGGATCCCAGTGCTGACATGCCTGATTTATGTAACTGCTGCTCACAAAATGATTATTTGCTAGTAAATTACTGCTTTTAATCTGCGTGTAATCCTTTCCCTCCTATGTCAGATAGACACAGACTAATCCTTCTGCTCCCTTACAAGCATTGTAAACCTTCCTGGGGTGGTTTGGGCTTTTTTGGGGGGAGGAATTAATAGTAAATAAAGTTATCAGCTCAAAAGTGGTAATGAAAGCATCCTTTTTAGAAGATCCATTACCCACTAGGGAAACCACATAAATGTATGTGCTTGCAGTCTCATTCATGAAATAGGTATGTGAGAAGGGACTTGGCTAAGCTTATGAGAATCCTATTACAGAAATATATTTAGTTAAAACTCTTAATTTATCTGAGAACAGGAGGATGAAAGCTGAATGTTTTGAACTTTGAGGGATATTTAAAGCTCTGTATAGGTGTCAGCATGTTCTTTCATGTGGAAGAATAAGCAAAAACGTCTTCTAGCTAAACAAAGGTTTTCAAAAGAAAGAAACAGCACAAAACTCAACTAAGGAGATATTTAAATTGTTGACTGATAATATATTCTGGGATGATCATGTTTTAAAATATTTTGACATCTGTTGAACACTTCAGAAAAGTATTAAGCTAAGGGTTTTGTTTGCTTGTTTCTTAACAGCCTTAAAATAATAATGTTCCAAATACATTTTGCTAGGCATATAACTTCGGGGTATTTGCATCAAAATGTAAATACATAGGACCAGAATTGTAAATGTATTTAGGAACCTTACTGGTTCAGGCAGAGAGTAAATGGGATTTTCAAGGCATGAAGTCACTTTACTGCTTCTGAAAATGATACTAGGGTGTAATACTCAAAGGGATGTCGTAAATGTCTCGTGAGAAGACTGGGTGAGCAGTTGCCCTCTATTCCTAATCGTTATGTTTAGGTTGGTGACAAAGTGACTCCTGTTGCGTCACAATCCTACATCTGAAGTTTACATACTAGAAACTAGGGTTTGCTTGCTTTCCAGTTCTCAGATGTTCAAGTGTGACTGGCAGTGAGAGGCTACTTCTCTAAGGATCCATAGGTGGGTGGGTGGGTGGCAGCAAGTGTACCCCAAGGAAGGATACGCCTGTCCTGGTTGGCCCAGGTCTGCTCAGGAAGAACTGAGGTAGACGCCACAGGGGCTGTATTCTCATAGCTCTTCCACTATCCTTTTTTACCATTAATAGAGGCCTTTTAGGATTTTGAAGGCCTGTAAGTCAGCTAGTACTCTAGGGAGGTGAGAGCAGGATGTTCAGCAGGATAAAGTCAAGGTCACACTGCCTTCACCACAATCTCTTGAGAGACTCTCCCATCTGTATCTCATGGGTAAGAAAGGCACGTAAGACTTGCTGCAAAGAAAGATACTGTTTAGTCTATTTTTACTGAATTCTGGTTTACACCAATGTCAACCCTTAAAATCATATGACCTTGATTAATAAAGGATACTATTTTGGTAAGGAATTTGGGGTAATCCTTCTTCTGTTTATATTGTGTTTTAGTATGTCAGTGAGTACAGGCTTTAGTATTAAGTGAGTGTATTAAGTGAGTGTAGTACAGGAGACAATTTTAGAAAATGAAGTAACAGCTATCTGAATCTCTCTTGCTATGTTCTATCAATTATAGTCACTTTTCTGCCTACTTTTTGTTCCCTCTGGCTGTTGAAAATGCTTCAATAACTGGAACAAGCAGCTGCTTTCGAGGATTTGACAAAACATTTTCTATATTCACAACTGCAGGTTTTGGCTGCAGTGTTAAACACACTAGGGCTGTGTTTAACAGCCCTAGTAATTGCTTCCCCACGTGTCATAGTTAGCACGGCTTGGTCCTGCCACAGGACACCCAGCCAGGGACTTCAGGTAAACAGCTGTCCGTCTTTAAGGACGCATGAAGCAGTTGCTGTTCATCCAATTTTCAGAAATTACTTTTTGGTACTCAAATGAAAAAAGACACAAATGTGATAGAAGTAGCGGGACTACATAAACTCCATCTTTGGCTGCCAAGGAGTGATGAATGGCTCCATTAAATGGGGACTGCATCCTCTTGCAGTGCAGAACTGCTTTAAGTTGCAATTTACATGCCTTGAGGAGTCTTACAAACACTAGGACTTACCTAAATGATCCTCTTAATTCAGCAATTTTGAGTTCAGTTTAATAATATACTTGATCCAGCATAACTGTAGTCTCCCTGAAAAAGGAAGCATCCCACTGTGTCTTTCCTGCTCCCTTGTGTTAGAAATAATAATCATACAATTGCACAACCAGTCAGATGCTGTCAGAGGCAAGAGAAAAATAATACACTCAAAAAACCCCTGTTAGTTTTCTGCAGCATCAGTGAGCTGATCTGATTCACTGTGTGGTGTAACGACCTGATGTCATGAATGGAGCATCCTAAAATAAGAGCTGAGTAAAGGAAAGAAAACTGTGGTTTCACTGACAGCCCTGGTTATATTGGATAAATCTAGCCCTTAGGTTCAATTGCTGTCATCCTTAATGAACCATGATGGTGCCAGTAGCTCCCATTGTTCAGTTGCCAGAGTCATATACCACAGGTGCTTGTGTTTCCTTCAGTCCTGAAGTCACCAGTACACTGATGCCACTCTGAGTCTTTTTTTCTGCTTAGTGGCAAGCAAGGCAAGTCTAAGTAGAATTAGATAAAATAAAGTGACCTGCTTTAGGAATGGGACAAATTCTTGAGAGATACTGGTAATGACAGATTTTATTTATTTTTTTTTTCCCCCCATGCAGTTGCTATGGAAACGGGCCCTTAAAGATCGTTTCAAGTATGTGCGGAGACCCATTGAAGATGATGAGCAAGTCCTGAGGAACAAATGCAAGTTTGGTCACAGGCGAGGGCAGACTCGGAAATCTTCATTTGCTGAAGACAAACCTGATGACATCCAGGTGCAGGTAGAGGTAAGATTTTTGGTGCTTAACTGAGTTCTGTGCCTTTCAGCTCTTCTGCTGACAGTAACACCAGCAGCCAGTAAAGGGGAGAACAAAGTGATCTCATCCTATTTAAACTCATTTTGTATAGAGTTTGTCCTATAGCCAGACCCTTGAATTTTTTTCCATTTCTGGATAACTAAGTATCAACAATGGAGCTAAACCCAATACTGGATGCCTTGCACGTTCGTTGTCGTTTAAAGTTGTTGCCAACTGGACAGAAAATTTTGTCTTGTTTTTTTAAATGCAATATTCCCATTCTGCTTTAGCTTATGTACCTCCAGTTAGAGTGGAAAAATAATAGAGGCTTATGTCTAAGAGCTGAAACCTCTGTACAATAACAATGCAAAGTGATATCTGAGTTGGTAGCAAAGGGCCATATCCTACTGTCACATTGCACTTTGTTATATAAAAACTGTTTGTGTTGATGTGTGATATGGGGATGCTTATAAATATATGTATGCAGTTACTGTATTTCCCTTTAGTTGCAGAATTCAGAGAGCTATCACTGTCCAGCATTGTTTGAAGAATACAAATTAATTTATACACTTTCATATATACATTAAGGTTCCAGTTACGCTTTGCCAATGCTCCTCTCATACTTCCTTCAGTACTGCAATTAAAATGTGGTAAAATTTAAACAGTCGTAAGAATATGATACAGAAGATATGTAAGCAGATATTTGACTTTATTTTGCATATGTCCATCCTGCTGTTTACCAGACACATGACTTTAGGGGATCAAAATCAGCTTACTGGATGCATTTCTTCAAAAATCACCCTTGTGTTTGAAAGTAGCTGTATTTTTTGACCCATAAAGCAGATATAAGGTTTTAGTTTGGTTTTGGGTTGGGTTTTTTTTTTTTGAAGAAGAAGAAGCTTCAGTAATTTCTGTTTATTCCCTTTTGGTTTATACATGCAGGAATAAATGTTTTTCCTCTTTTTGCCTGCTTTAGTTGAAAAGTTTGCAGAATGTGTGAAGGAAGAAACCTTTGATTTAGGTACAAAACAGTAAACAGCCTTGCATGTGCTTAAGGAGAAATGACGGGCTCCTGGTTTTGTGCATGCATTAAGAGTTAGCCGTCCTTTATCCGGTAATGCTTGGAAAGGGGATATGTAGCTCTTTTTTCTCACATCAGCTAGCTGAGAAGGGCTTTGCAGTGATCCCATTGGGACTGCATGCTGGACTTCACTTTTCTTTAGAGAAGATGTAACTGCACTGCACTGTGTGTCTGTAAATTAGGAAATGCCACTCTTTAACTGCATTGCCCAAGGCCATCGCTGGTCATTCCTTGTTTGCTTTAGAAATTAAAGAGGAAGGAAATATGTTCTGTCTCTCCTGAAGTCCTAGGCATTTTCTTCTAGCCTTAATGTTGGAAGCAAATATGGGTTAAACTTGAAGGAGGTGAGAGGATGCGAGTGTCCCTAAACAACATTTTCTTTCTTTCTCTCATTTTTCCTGTATCCTGAACATGTATATAAATAAAATATAAATATAAATGCAAGAATGAACACTTGTGGAGCCTATTAAGCCTTAATAATGAGTCCCACAAAACTGAGGAAATCATAAGCAGGTATGTCTGGCTCTGAGATCCTAAATTATGTCACTACAAATGTGCACAGCTGAACAAGATGTTTGTTTTAATATTCTCTTAAACAAATGCAGCATGGAGTTTTTCATACTATGTATTTAGGAACACGCAAAAAGGCACCTTTCTGCCAATCCTTGGCACTAAGTGCTGTGTGATAAATTTAAACTGCTAAACAAAGAGTCTTAGCCTCAAGAAATAAATATTTGGTCTAGAAGCCAATACCATAGGCAAACCTAAATGATATTCAAATTATTGTTAGCCAGATCCCCTTGCCTTCATCCCTTTTCCAAGTCTGGAAGAACAGATCAGCCAGGGCATCAGGATTATTTATGGTAAAAGGGTGGAAAATGAATTCCAGGTTAAGGATACTCTTGAAGAATAGGCAGTGAAGAATTTCTAGCCCCTCTGTGTCACCACACTCTCCCTTAGATAGGCAGAGTAGGACATTTAGGGCATTATAAGTCAAAGACAATTGGCAAGCAGTGCGGATGAAAGAGCACATCTGTTCCCACCAGATGACCTACTTACCAGCCACACAGCTGACTCCTATATTGAGCTTTAGTTTCTAAACAGTTGTAAGATGGCAAATGTGCTTTGTGTCAGTATAACTTTGGATTGTTAATAGAATGAAACTGATAAAAAAGATTATTTACTAGTAGGAAATGCCTCACTGGTATACCTGGCATTTGTTTATACATAAAAAGAGTAATAAAGCTATTAGTACTAATAAAATCCATAACCCTTCTTTATTTCATATGTGAAAAACCAGTTACTTGCCAGGACAAGCTTCCTGTGATGTTCTGGGATGTGTTCAGAGCCACAGATGATGTCTGCCCCTTGGTCTGTCCAAGCCCCATTACCTGCCAGCAGACATTCCTCCTCCAAACACAGCGTGAGTGTTACTTGGCCTCTCATGCAGGGCATTGCTTCCAGATGCAGTATCTGCCTTCCTTTTCCTGTTTCTTTAAAACATCTGCTAATGTGTTCCTCATTACAAAGCATTATATCCAAGCAAGACTGAAGAGTTACTCATTTTAGAGTAGCTAGCATCACAGGAAAGGTCTTGAGCAAGTGCAGTGTTCAGGGCTGTAAAATGACAGTAAGTAAGCACATAAACTCCTGCTGGAGGTGTCTGTCACTGAAGGAGGTTTTGCTTAGAATGATGCTCCATACAAACATTCATCGGGTTGAGACACAATTGGAAAGAAACTTGGACTGTCCCTGATGTAGATATTAATATGAGCCTCCATGTCTAAGGGATAGTCAGAACTTGATCAGGAAAGCCTCCTTAATTAACGGACTTTCTGGCTATGGAGTGAGAATCCTTAGTCATTTTCCACAGCCAGGCAAATATCCTGGAGTTGCAGTAATCCAAGGGACAGTGCCTGGTAATGATACTGATCTTCATCTGCTGCAAATGGAAGGTACTCTTCATGAGAGGGGTGATTACACAGTGAAAATAAATAAGAAAGACAAGCCAATCTCCCCTCTGCAGCCAGGGTTGGATTACAGCTAAGGCAGTGACTTGTTCTGACTGATCTCTTTTTTTTCTTTTTTTTTCTTTATCATCAAAAGGCACCATAAAACCCTTCCTCTCCCTGAGGAATTACTGGGTTTCAGGCTATGAGAGAAACCGCCTCCTGCCAGTTGTAACAGGAGGGACCCTAGACTTGGGGGAACCATAAGGGGTAGAAAGATAGGACACACTTGATGTGCATCTTTGGGCAGAGGATTATCAAAAGGCAAAGGGTAATGGAGAGGGAAGTGCAGTTAGAGCTGGTGATTGGCTTCCATATGATGAAAGCATGTGGTTCAAACACTAGCTTAGTCATCACAGGGGTGGCGACCAAAGAGCAAATGGTCCCTTTAAGAACTTCTAGTTTGAACAATGCTGTCCATGGAAAGTGTGACTTCACAACCAATTCTATTAGCTGAATATGGACATAAAAATGCCCACAGATATCCTTCATTGCTTCACCTGCCAATCCAGAAGGGCATGGGTCTCCCATAGGTCCTGTGTCATATTTCGCTACTTCCAGAGTTTTCTGGGATACCCTTATGACATCTCAAATGCCACTAAATAGCTTTATCTATGCAACTGAATCAAGCTCCCTCAATTCACCCCAGCTGTTGCATGAGAAAACCTGTCAGCAAAGAGACTATCCAAGGATATCTTAAGTTACCTGAATTCTAAGGGAATATAATAGACTAGAAGACTGTTAGTGGTTCATGATCTTAAACAGAAGTGGAGAAAGAGTACTGTCCCTCTTTTAATGCCTCCAATTTCTTACATACTATGACAGCCTGTTTGTGAGGTAATCAGGGCTTCTCTGAAGCTGTCACACAAGTAAATTTCGAGTTAGGTGTGAAAAGAAAAAAATAGGTTCTGACAAGGCATGGGTTAAGATAGCAGTAGATGTTTGCAGATAACTGGGCATATTTACCCCACCCAGCAGAGCTGGGAATAACATAATGAAAACAATTTATAAAGGGGGTGCCAGCAGGCCATGTCCTTTCTGTGCCTATGGGATAGAGGTAAGAAATATTTTGGTGAGTACTTAGACTGGGAGAAGCAGAAGGATTCTGCAGAAGCTTAAGCTCATGAAGTTGGACATCTGGTGATAATATTCCTGTACAGGGAAGATAAGCAGGAATGTTGAAAGTGGTGAATGTGCAAATCCTCTGCTAAGAGGACCAGATGAAAATCAGAGAACACCTCTGTTTCAACAGGATCAGATGAACATCACAGAAGACCTCTGTGCCAAGAGGAGGCATCCAGGTAGAAGCTGGGCATCATATGTGGTTTTGGGGGTATCATGCAGTATAAGAGCAGTGAAGCTGGTGAGAACATTCTTGTAAGGCTGAGGCTTCCCCTTAACTCACAGGACTGAAGAAAGAGAGCTTGTCTTAGAGAAAATGGATGGGCCTCCCTGGCTTTAAACAGGAGGAGGGTTGTTGAAAAGCTGTGTGACAGACTTCCTGAGCTTGGCTAAAATCCATATTAAGATCACCTTGGGTGCCAGATTTAATGACAAGGTCTGGAGCACTTAACCTACTTAACCTGCACAAAGTACCTGGTTCAGGGCAGATGGAGAAGGCAGTCCCTGAACCGGCATGAGGGAGTTGATTGTTGAAGGAACCCAGCTGTTTATTGGGCTGAAGCAGATGATCTATGCCTTTACTCTTCCTCAGCCTGTGCAACCTTTTGTCAGTCATACTGATACTGAAGCTAGGATTCTTCTTGAAGCTTCTGCCATGGGCTCAGGGCTAATTGTGAGGAGAAAAGTGGTGATGGTAAAGTTACTACTTTTAGGATACTTCACAGAACTTTACCCTCTTGGCTTTATGCTTACCCTGATCGGGAAACTGTCTTTTCTGGTGAAAGAAGGAATCAGGATTGAGTGATGTCTACCCTGTGAGCTGGAGTTGCTTTTACCTTGAATTAGGTAAATTAGGCAAATTAGACATTTCCTGAGGATAGGCTTTTCTTTGAGGTGATAACTAACATCATCTTTGTCAATGAGATTATGCCATTGCAGGAGTTAAAAACTTGAAACAAGTTTTCAAGGAGTGAGGAGAGAATAGGATTTGGGAGGTGATAGCTGGAGAAAAAGGGATCAATGAGGAGGAAAAAAAGGCATCAGCAAGGGAAAAAGGAAGCCAAATGAATCATATGTCTGTAAAACTCTCAAAGGATGAACAGCTTGCGCATCAGAAGCAGAAACTCTCTTGGCTCAGTCTTGTGGTTGAGGGGCACTGTTGGCAGGTACAGCATTAGGTACTGTCTATACTGTGAATGTTGTACACAGATGAAGCAGGGGTGATTGATTGCCTCTTTTCCTCCAAGACTAAAAGTCTCCAAATCAAGTGTTTGACTGCTTCCACAGCCAGGGCATGAGCATGCATACATGAAGGATCATCCAATGGGTGTACTGTAGTAATATGATTTTTCCACTACAACTTTGATGTGCATACACAGTGTGTGGTGTTGCTTAGCTAATATTTTGAAATGCTTTTAGAGTCAAAGCAAAAGCTTGAAACACAGATTGTGAGTTAACATAAAGTGTGAAATATGGGTTGTCCCTTGGTAGAAAAAAACCAGATTTCACCCATTTTGCTTACACTGTGTGTTTGGCAGCTAACAAATCAGAAAGCAGTTGTGGTCAGAAATAAACTGACTTATGTGTCTTTGGAAGTTTGCAGTTAGCATTGGCATGTAAGCCTAGCTCTGCAAGTGTCTGCCTGGCTCAAAAGGGTAATTATGTGTAATTAAAGAAGAGCCTGCTTTAATCAAACATCTCATTTGAATACATCAGTGTGGATCCTGTGGTAGGCTACATGCTCATTTTGCATGAAAGCAGTCTGCCCAAGCTGTTTCACCTGTCCTTGCGTTCAGTTTTTGGACATGAGGCACAGTTGCAATGCTTTCTCAGTTCTCTCCCACCCTCTGGGGCAAGAAGATGGGCCCTGAGCGGTGTACCGACTGCCTTTCAGATTCAGACTTGTTCCAGATCAGTCTGCAGTGTTCTGTGTTTTCTTTTAAGCAAATCTTCACTTTCTAATGGTCATAACCTGGTATGAGCATTCCTCCTGATATTCCTCCCAGTGCTCAGCATACTAAATGTCATTATGATGAACCTGATAGTCACCACAGAAAGAAGGCCATCCCTTACAATAGTGTTATTAAAAACTGTTCTGTACACTGTTTTTATGATGTCTTGCATCTGTATGTATTCCAGACAAAACAGCAAGACCCACTTTTCAGGATTCAAAAATCAAGACACAGGATTCCGATTATGCTTGCTTAAATACCTGTGAAATCTGTTTCTTATCCTGAAGAAATTAGAAAACCCATTTAATGTAAAAGATTGCCCCAAACAAGGGTTCCACCATACTCCCGGTGTATGCAAGCATCATATTCTTTGTTTAGGCACAGGGAAGACACTGAAACTGCTGCTGTCAGGCTTTCTTGTTTAAGTTCCTTGAGCACTGATGACAACACAGACTCAGCAATCCATAAGTGGTAGCAGCATCAATGCTCTAAGCAATAACATGACCTGGAGTATGCATTGGCATCTAGCAAGTAAAATCTGAAATGTTTTTCCAAAGGAAATATTATTAGCTACTGCTGGGAGCTGACAAGAGCTGCAATAGTGAAAGGCAATGCAACAACTGTACCAACATTTTTACTCACCAGCATCCCAGTCCCAAAGTATGGTGTAAAAGGAGCTCCCATTCAGTGCTGGCATCACTGGATCTGTCTATGTGGCACTGCTGTTCAGAGAGATGGTCCTCATTACCATTGCATGGTTTCTACCCTTTCCACCAAGTAGATTAGCCTCCATCTAAATGAATTTCCTCAAAGGAATATTCCCAAAGCATCCAAGGTGAGGCACCTGAATCCATGGTTGGCAGTGAACCGACCAACAGCATGCAGTGCAGTGTCCTCATGTCCCTTTAACTCTCTACTGTTCCTATTCAAATACACTCCGTCAAACTGAAGAGTCAATAGGTCCTGTTGGCGTTCTTCAAAAAACAGATTTTGATCTTTGTTGTTAGCAACAGCTAGGCTACATTTACCATTCAGGAACTGGTGTAAACCCTTGTAAAGAGCAAGAGGTGCCTGCTGTCCTCACCAGAGAAGCTTTCATCACTCTGTGATTAGGCAGTCATGTTACTTTCCTGTTGACATCAATGACTTCTAGGATTTATGATGCTGGCTTTGAACAGTAACTGAAAGTTTAGACCTTGGAGATACAAATCATGCATAAAAATTACTCCCTCCTCCCCACAGAGAGATGTAGCAGCTTCACTTCCTTGACTGTGACACTGACTCATAAAAGTGTCCCGCTAGCTGGGGCTTTTTACAAGAATATGGCAACATAATCTCGTATCTTGGGAAAAATCAAGATCCATCAAAAGGACATTAAGGAATTGGGCCTTTATTTAAAAACCTGTCTCTGACCAAATGACTAACTATCCTCTTGCTTCAGAGACATGAGGCATTTGGAGTCTAGTTGTTTTATCTATGTATGTTTTCTTGCTTTAATATGAGCATCTGAACACAATCTATTTGTATATGGTTCCAAGTAGAACTGTGAATATCGGCTGGGGGTCACTGCCAAAAGGCATCTGGAGCGTGGGCAAAGAGCCCTTCAACCTGTCTGACTCCTAGATCTAGTGGCTTTGGTCACAGATACCAGAGATACCAAGAAGTTAATGGTGGTTGCGGGCATGGGCACTGAGGGGATGGGATCCCTATTGCTGTCACCCTTTGCAAGTGAATCCAACAGAAGGGCCAAAAGTCTTGGCAGGACCATCCCTCAGGCAAGGTCTAGGTTACACTGGCATACAAGTACTGGATATCTTCTGCTTACCTCATTAACTTCCTTTCTGTGTCCTTTTGACCTTTTTCTCTATTCTGCTGTATTTCTCATGAGCTTGTGACAGAAAGCTTGTTTTTTAAAGGCATTGAGGTAAATACTAGTTTGTTCCAGAAAGATTTTTTTTTTTTAATAAATCAGACTTTACTTATTTAAAAAGAAAGGAAATTCTTTAGCAATGTACTTAGTTTATAATGTAAATAAGACAAGATTCTATATACAAAAATAATTAAAGATCACTAATTAACATTCTTCTTATTACTGCAAGGGAAATAGATGTTACTGGTGACACCATTGAAAATCTGGCCAGAGGAGGTTGGGTGACCTCAAGAATGATGGATTCCTTATTTAATGAGGCTATTTTTTTTAGTTCTGTCCTGCACACATGTTGAACTGTTAGCTTTGGCTTCTTCAGACATTGAGAAAGGAGATCCTGGCTTCAGTCTAGATAGGATTGCTTTCCCACAGTATTGAAATAACTGATCTTTAACCTTACTGTCAAAATTTTACCAAATTATCGCTGTGCTGTAACTAGCTTTCTCGCTTTGATAGTTAAAGTGGAGAGGATCTAGAGTCCTCCCTAAATTAGCATGTGATAGGCTTGATAGACCTGTTCAGTAACCAGCTTTCCAAATCCAGATTCTTCCTGTTCATACCAGCAATGTTAAAGTTAACTATAAAAGATTTTAAATCACACTTGGAATCATTCTCCAATAAAATTTAAAATACTTTGCAAAATTTTGTCCCACTGAGATAACTTCTTTTCCACAAAATCAAGCCACCTCGCAGTTACTTTCCACTTACCTTAAAAATCAACTTGGTTGCAAACTAAAAACTGAAAGGAAAAAATGAAAACATTTTAAGTGAAACCTGCATTTGGGTGTGACTTGAGTTAATATTTATTCATTGCACTTTACTAGAAAAAAGGCAAATTTGCAAAATAGGAAGAAGGGTTGAAGATAATGGAAAATTAATTATAAACCAAGTTACACACCAAACGCATTCTGCTGCAAGCATGGTATTTTGTAATTTTTTAATAAAACCTTTTTTGATTTTAGAATCCAATAAATCCTGGGGTTAGAAATAATTTGTGTAAAATGCAAGCGATGCCAAACTTTCCTGCTCCATCAAAAAATGTCAGATTTTATTTCAATGTAGCTACGCTTAGAAATAATGAACAACATAAATCAGAATGCTTTTGCCCTTTAGGTTTTTCAGGTAGATTGACCAAAACCAGCTACTCATCCACAAACATCTAAATTCACTGCTCTCTAATTTTACGTTGGTTCTGCTAAAGACTGTCACTGCCATTTGACTTAAATGCACCAGTGAGCTCCCTGTTCTGTTCTTGACCAATAGATGTGCAGCACTTGCATTCAATCAGTTGGAACTGGAAATATACAAAGATGCAGTAAATCTATCCTTCCAATTATCAGCTAATCTGTATTTACATAGCACTATATACTATAGTATGTTGTTTGTATTCCCTAGTAGGAATGAAACTGTCCAGAGACAAAATGATTATATATAAAAGGCACAGACCCGTCACTGTATTAAAGCCACTGTGCATAGACAAGGAGTCCCCCAAATTACAGCAACTTTGGTTGCTAACGCCATCCCTAGAACTCAGTATTTGCTTGCTCTTTCACTGCAAGCAGCACAGTTTTACAATAGCCCGTGTATTTTACATCATATTTACCATTGCCCATCCTCAAGAGACTTTATTTTTTATGTTTCCACTGCACTTTAATAAATGAGAAGTAAACTCTGAAACAGCAGTGACCTCTAAGGCCAGTAGAAAACTGCTGTTAATGGTATCTGAACGGTGATACCACAGACTTGGTGCATTTCTGAAGCTCTCTTTATTTGACTGAAATGAAGATGTGTTTTATGGTCGGGTATGTATATCCATTACAGAGACTACTAGTTTAAACAAGCTATGTTAAAGGGCTTAAAGTTCAGAACTACTGATAACCTTTCTTTAGCTTAGAAGTACAGCTTAAAAAGGCAAAAAACTCACAGATAGTGATTGCTCCAAGCAGGCTGAACACTGAAGAAAATCAATTCTAACACTGACTTTTGCTTGTGTTACTTGTATGTAATGGATAATTTACACAATGAAATGTAAATGCCTTCCATCACATTTTTTTTTTCCTTATAAATAAGTATGACAGCAATTCTTCCCTTACTCTGCTGCCATGTTTCTATTGGTAACTTGCCATTGATGCTTACAAAAATGTCAAATGGTCTCATTTAGCTAATTAATAATGTCATTAGCTAAACTAGCTCTCAAGGACAGAGCTGAGTACATGGAAAGTCCATCAAATTGAGTGGTGTTTGCCTTGACATGTGGGATGGAGATAAGCTGGAGTAAAGGTCATAACTTGTTCGCCTCTGTGTTTGTTTCTAAGCAACCCAGTCAGTTAGTCTGTGGTTACAGCACACTAGGCTGAGTTTGTTTTACTTTCCTGACTCTGCAAGTAAGGCACTGAAGCTGATGGCCCCTCTGGAAATGAGCCGCTGTGCTCCCCATCAGGTGCCTGAAGAAACTCCCATTCTATGGGCAGGAAGCTTGGAAGAAGACCTACAGGAGAAGCCAGTAGTAACAGAGCTGTTTGGAGACAGAGACTTAAAACTAGATCTTTGTCAGATTGAAAAACATAAATGTAATGAAAAAAATCCCAAACAACAGTCCAAGTTTGTGTGTGCATGAGCATCTTGAGGCTGACCAGAATGAGAAGAAAACCCCTTTTGCGCAGTGGTCATGCTGAAGCAAGAGACAGTCTGTCCAACTCGGTGCAAGTTAGCAGGTTAAGTAACAGGCTAAACGGCTCACCTGGGGATGTGTGAATACTAGAATGCTATTCACAGTCAGTAACTAATACAAATTAAATACCAGAAAATACCAATCACTGATGCAGGGAGCTTGCAGAGATGACGTGCTAGCAGCAAAACAGGACCCTTGATGACTGTAAGCGATTCACTGGATGTTTACACAGAATTGGTTTTGTGGTTTTCTGCCTTATAAAGACTTTATAAACAGATAAGAAGCAGGAAGCCTGATGCTGCTAAGGGACAGGAGTGCTCGAGGTGCACTCTCCAAGTGCAGGAATGTTTGCCGGATATAAAGCCATACCAGAAAAAGCAGGCAGACTTTGCAAGGCTGCTCAGATGAGGAGTTCAGGCAATCATGTTACTGCAACCATTCTTCATAGTCAATATCAGGGTGTCTGTCTCAGATTGCTGTCAGTAAAGAGGTTACAGTATAATACACTAAAGTGAGCAGTAACACATTCCCAGGACCAGATGGTGCAAAAGGATAAAATAGGTCATTTTCTAATTGTGATGTGCAATTTCTTTCATGAAACATGATAGTAGAAAATTGGAGGTAGCTAATTTGATGTCAGTTTGTAGAGTTTCAGGAGACAGCTAGGGAATATACCGGCCAAGAAACCTCTTGTCTTTACTGGCCAAATTGGGAAGAACTCTGATGCAGACCCAAGAGATGAACACATTGGGAAGGAATCAATGATGTTTCTGTAAACAGAAATAATTCTTCACAAATGCATTAGTTCTTTCAAGTATTTAACAAGCCCAAGGACAAGAGAATATATCCAGCTGATATAGTTTGCTTTAACTTCAGAAGAGTCTTCAGCACACGCCTTTCAAAGGCTCTTAGAGGATATAATCTGAGGGGATAAGCAGCAAGGTCCTTGCATGGATAAACAGTTACAAGACAGAACAAAGAAAGCTAGGCAGAAATAGTTGTTTTTACAGCAGAAAATATTATTAATGCTTATTTTATGCAGTTCAGTATATTTCTAAATGAGGAAAAAGGAGAATAGTTGGTTGACCACATTTGATGATGGTACCCTACTAAGGGTACTAAAGACAAATACTGACTGAAGAATTGCAGAAGGAGCCCATGCTACTGAGTGACAGGGGAAAAAAACAGCAGATAAATAAGGCACAAGGAAAAAAACCCAGTCCTAACAGCATTTACAGTGGTGGGCTCTGAGCTTATTAGTGCCATTTACAAATGATATTTTTACATTATGCTGAAGAAAATTTGGCACAATGCTAAGCAGCAATCCAAAATAGTATATTGAATGCTCGGAATTATTTAAGAAAGAAACAAAAGGGAGCATATTATTCCACTGTATGAATCTGTGGTGTCTCAGAATCTCAACTAGTAGTTTAAGTTTTACTGTGCCCATTTTGTAACGGCTGTAGTGAAATTAGAAAATATGCAATGACAACAACAAGGATAATTGAAAGTATGGACCAGCTTTTATATGTGGAATGATTAAATAGTTTAGGACAGTCTTGGCTGGAAAAGACGTGACTGGGGACAGAATATGACATATCTATAAAACTACAGTGCCAAGAAGATGGTGAATAGGTTTTGAATCCAGTATGATAATTAGAAGGCAGAAGCAGCAGGAGAAAACAAATACAAGAATGTGTTTCTTCTGACACTGCATAGTTAAAGTGATGAATTTAATGCAGGATGTTGTGTAAGGCATGATTTTATGAGTTGGAAAAGTGACTAGGAGAAATAATGGAAGGAAAAAATCTACTGAAGGCTATTAAATATAGATACATAAGCCTTGGGAATCCACAAACTCTAGTTCAGTGGAGTCTTGACAAAATCTAGGGGAAGTACCACTGTACATGCACCCTTACTTTATACTTTTTCCCAGCACCCTTCTCAGCCAGGTAGAGGCGGATATGGGACTAAATCATCTCACCCACCACCTGTGTTCCTGCGCAATAAGGAAGAGGACAGGCATGCCTACTCAAGCTGGTCACAAATAAACATTACTCTTGTAATACAGTTAAGACTAAAATCCTCCATTAGAAAGAGTGTAGACTGTGCTAATACAGCATCCTAGCAAGGGCCAGGGGAGTACCTGGAGGGGTCATGGTAGATATCTGTCCTGAATATACTCCTGGATATAAACTAGGAGGCAGACGTTTTTTTAATTGTGTATCTTGTGCAACCATTCTTGGAATGCCACGTGCACAACTTTAAGAAGGATTTTAATTAAACTGGAAAGTTTAATTGCTCGTACAAAGCACTGGGAAGCAATTTTTGATGTTGGATTGTTTCACAGTTCTTTGTCTTAAATGTTCAGGGGAACAGGATGAAGTGTCTCAACTCCCTCTGGTGTTGACCCATAGGCCATCACTGACACAGACAACACCTGCATCAGTGACAATACACATGGGAAAAGCCTGTGTAAATGCAGCCTGGGAGAGGTAACTACCAACAGTGCAGCTGTATGTCACCTCAGCTGGTTTCAATGAAAAAATTCACTGCATTCTCTGATAGAAACTAAACAGTCCCAGGCTACTGTCACCGATGTATTACTTTGGATAGCCACTCCTTGTAGTATTTACTGGGCTTGGAATTACAGCAGGGACAAAACTAGTAATTTTGAGGAAGATTATTAACTATCTTCAAGTACAAAGTAACTTTTTGAAAACACTAACAGTCAAACTGTTCAAATAACACTTTCCATTAAGAGTTTGAAGGAGACCCTTGTGAGTAAATACTTCAGTTGCATACATGTGAAAGTTAAATTGTCCCGCTTTTAGGACCTGTATGAGTAAGAAGAAAATACTATTTCTCTTGGTAATACAGAGCTAACACTGCTAAGCACTGAGTCACCATTAGAACTGCCTACTAATTTCCAATAAACCACAGTTAGGCAAACTAGACACAGGCACAGAAATTTCATGAATATCCTCAAATATGTAATTTGAGCTTGGGAGACTTGGCTGATAGCTATAGTATTATATGAAAACAGATCTTGATATAACTATTAGAATATGAGGTTGAGTTCATAGAGCTGGTACTGAAACCACATTATGGGTACTTACTGCTGAGCTTGACTGACTACACTCAAATCACACAAGCCACATCAGATAAAAAGGCTAGCTGATTTGTTACAATCCTGTGCTTCATTTTTTGATAGGAAGAACTTGTTCATCTTGAAGGCAGTGGAATGGATGTACATATTAAGTGGCTTAAGCAAGAATATATGAAAACTCAGAGGAACTGGAAAGAAGTGGATAACAGAATGAATGTAACAATAGAAATACGGAGAAAGATGATCAGTGATAAGGCACCTTTAAAAGACATTCTTAGACTATTTCCTTTCTTAAGATGCCCTTATCAGGTAACAGAGCTATTTTTAATAATTACATTGAATTTTGTGCTATAGATGTCACAGGTGTTACCACTGAAGTATCCATCAACATTATTCTCTTTAATCTAACTCATATTTTTGCAGCTAATCCCGCTCTGAAAGATTCACCAGTCCTGTGTTAAACATGCCATCGCAAAACACCTGTGGGTTATTTGAAGGGTTTTGGTGTTACCTGATGTATTTCTTCCCTGCTTTGAAAAGAAATGAAACCATCCCCTCCAGTTTATAATCTTATTTTACTCTGCTAGTTTTATCCTGTCTTCAAAGTGTGCACCTCATGTTGTTTTCGGTTTTGGTTTTGAGGATTGCAGTAATACCAAATACTTGTTTTTCTTTTAGCTTTTTAGGGAGTTCCAGCTTCTCACACAGATGGACGTTTATAAGAAAACAGTTGAGATTTTGGAGATTTATTCAGAAAACATATTATCTTTGTATGTGGTGAGGAATAATCCAATTAACATTATGCTGCAAGAAAATCTGAAGCGGCACACAGAGGAAGACATTCTGAAATGTCAGTACAAATCTTCTATGCTCTGAATGTCAGAGTTTTGTTGTAGCTAATTGTTCTCTACTTATATAACTAAACTAGCTCCAATTTTACTGCAAAAACATTTAAAAAATGTCACGGTTGCTTGCAAAATATATAGTGATGGGGAAGCATTAAGAATAAAAGCTAATAAATTACTAGGAAAATTAAGTCAGTCAGGTATTGAAACTTCTTTCTCCTAATGAATAAAAGACTGCAGGTTTGATAAAGTTAGTAACTACCTTAAAATAAATATTGCTAGATGAGCAGAATTCTGAATTTGTAGGTATGTAAAAGAGTGCTTATTATTTTCTAAAAATACATGCAGGAAAGTAATTTTCAGGTTTAGAAATAGTCCTATAAAAAAGAGACATTTTCCTTTAGAAAGAGATGTACTATTTCTATGGTTAAAGTCTTCATCCCAGTGAAACAGAAGAAGTAGTCAGCACTGTGTTTCAAGTCCCTTGTCTCTGCAGAGACACATTACAGGAGTAAGCTTACAAAATGGTACGTCTCGCAAGCAGGTACCACAGCCATGCATAGACATTCACATACCTCAACATGTTCTGCTCACTGGCTGTGAGGGAGCAAGTACCTGCTGCCACTCAACTTCTTTCAGTCTGAGAAGTCTGGGGGAGTGTGGTTCTGCAGGGACAAACCTTTGAAGCAGTTAGAATCGTTATTCTTCCCACACTGCAGCTCTTGATGCCTATGCCCGAGTTTAGCTCCGCAAGAAGTGCTCCTTAGACTGTAATTTTCTATCAAACAAGCACAACGCCAGGATGTCAAGTCAAAGGTGACACAGTATGAACACATATGTTTCCTATGGCAGTTTCACTCCTTTTATTACCAGGCCATTTCTTAAGCAAGCAGAGTAGGCTAAATACCAGGGTTTTCTTCCTTTAAGTTTAAAAAAGATAAGTACTCAATAGCTTATGACAGATAAAAAAGTGTCAGTGAGCTGCCAAATCCAGAAAGCTTTTACGGACTTTCTGCTCATACCTTTGGCCTTAGAAAGCTATGGATGTTGTAAGTAATTTCCCTTTTTCTTATACAATATGTCCACAAAAACTTTAACTCATACCTTAGTAAAGACCCAAGACCTTTACTTTCCTGTTTTTCTCTCACAAACAACTTGACCTGGCACCTAGATAATAAATGCCTCACAAGATAGGTTCAGTGAAACACACGACACCAGAAGCCTGAGCTGTAAAAAAAGATGTTAGAGTCAGTAATAGCTGAACCAGAGTTAGCAGATACCATGTCCCAGGAGATCCTGCAGCACCAGCTTGTACTGCAGCCTTCAGAGTGGAGTCCTCTGGCAAGAGAACTCTCCAGAGACGTCTGATTTACTGGGGAAAGAGGAGTTCGGGGATGGGTGGTGGGAGCAGGAGGACTACTCAGCTTGCAGACTCTACTAGAAGCAACCCAAAGGCTTACTTACTTATTGTGAGAGAAATTTAATCATAATATTGAGTAGCTGAGTGTCATGAATAATTTGAATACTAATGCCCATTGCCAGCTGAGGCACCTGAACCTTCAAACTCTTTAAAATGGACTGAACAACAGTTCCACTGCTGAGCTGTTAACTATTATATAGGGTGCAATCTGCTTTTTCAGGATGATAATACAGTGTCAGAATGTTTTCATTTGTGATTTAGTAGAAATCCTTGCCTTTGACAGATATGAAAATGACTGCTGCATGTTTACTTCTGCCAGATGTCTTCGGAGATGATTCCAGTCTGTTTGTGGCAGTGAATGAGGAGGTAGGAGACAGTCTTGGTCTCTCTTCCCTGCATCAGCTATCTGGGCACATCACCTGGCCTTTTTTTGGTGGCTCAGCTTAGCTCCTGGAAAAGATTTCATTAGCGTGCCTTTTGGGTAGAAGGCATATTCACAGAAATACTAGCTAAATTCAAAGTAGTGTTATTAGGGTTACTTAATTCTCTGACCTGTTCACCAAAGTGATGCTGTGACATCATTTGAAATATCCTTTTTAAAATTTAGGTAAAGGCAGTGACACCAGTGTTGGAAGTAAAAAATCCCTTCAATGTGAATGCATGTGAGTTTGCGCTGTATGTGGGAAGAGAAGAGCTAGCTCAGCTCGATGACTGCACCATGGCCCTGGCTGCACTGGTGGCTGCATTTCATGTGTTTGATATCCCGTGCCCAGAGAGAATCCACAGGACGCTGAACTTCCTGGAGTCCTTGGTCTTTGAGGTGAGGAGCCCAGCATCCCTGCTCACCCAGGTGAAGAGAGGGCTGGAGGCACCCAAGTATTCCAGTATCTGATGGTGTGTACACAGCACTCCTCTTGGGAACATTTGACATTTTCAAAATAAATCTCTTTGTTGTGAAGATACATCAGTGCCATTCTTTCTGGTGAAAGTGTATGTATAACAGTTATGTTTAGTAATGCCCCCTTTTTTTTTATTGTACTGGCTACTTTTTTACAAATCTAAACCCCAAGCATTTTCATTATTTTAAATGGAAATACTACAACAGTCTAGAGGCATTAGAGATAATAAAATTTTCTAGATTACTGCATGTGTCGTGTATTATTTGTCCGGATGGACCATTTGACAAATTTGGATATTTTGATTGTCAGAATTCTGAAAACACATTGTGAGCTAACATGAGCACTTCACTCCTGCAGATGCTAATACAGTCAGTGTTTTGAAGTGACACAAATTAAAAGATCTCTTGTTCTTATTGTTTCATTATATTATGATCACTGAAAGCCTACTATAATTACTTTTTGTGTTTTAAAAGGGTAGGCCTGATTTTTCATTTGCAGGATTATAAGTTTTCACTATTTTCTCCATGCATGAAGCATTTTTTTTTTAAACATTAATTCTGAATTTGCTAAATAGGGATTCTGAGATGAGCTCTCAAAGTAGCAAGAATGACTTATCTGGGATGCTGCCATGTGCATTTGTAACCACAGCTTTGGCGCCAGAGAAAGAACGCCTCATTTTCTGCCTGAATTTGTTCCCCAGAACAAATCGGCTTTTTCCACATGGTGACTCTCCTGTCTGCCCACACAGAGCGGAGGCCCTCTCCTCTGTTCTTCCACAGCCTCCTCTTCTCCCTAACATGCTCCTCTTAACTCCTGCGTGTCTGGAAATCCCAGGGGTTACTGCCTGACAGGACATGGCTTTGGACAAGTGCCTAGTGATGGACAGTAGCAACAGCCAGCAAACATGAGCCACTGCATTAATTAGAAATTAAAATGGCTTTTTATTAAAACATTACATTCTAATGAAGAGATCGATCTCTCACCAGTTCTAAAAAAGGCTGTGTAGGCCAGGAGGTGTTTGTGGTCACCTCAATTCTTCAATCACTCAGACACACAGCTTGGAAGACCACAGGACTTTTGTCAAAGCCTGGCTGTGCAGGGGTGACACCAATGCAAAGATCACAGTGGTAGATCCTACAGTATGGGGGGAGATTGCTGCATTTAGTGGCTAGACTCTCTTGATGAAGCTTTAGCGTTTTTCACATGGTTCCCATGGAAATCAGGGGACAACCTTTACCTGTATGATGGCTGGGCCACCTCCAACACAACACAGAAAACAGTATCAACTGCCATTTTAAAGATTCAGTATGTCCTCAGTGCTCATAATTTCTGAGTAAGTTTGTTGGGTGTAGTTTTTGAAACAGAGGTGGCTCCACCCTGCAGCCTCATCACACAGGATACAAGAGTAAGGATTATGCATGTCCTCCCTGTTGTGATAGCTATATGAATAAAAAGTTGGGCTCTGTATCATTAAAGAGAGGTTTAAACTACATCTTATAAACAGTATTCAAACCCATTCCTTAAACCACAGTACTTTGCAAGTAAGTATATAAAAATTCAGGGATCTGCTAGCATCCCCAAGTAATCCTTGTCAAGCAGCAAATCTTTCATTGATTCTCACTGCAGGGTACAGAGCTGGCACAAGAGAGACACAGAGGGTGAGGGAAAATAAACTATGTGGAAGGGCAAAAGGAAAGAAAACGGAAGAATTTGTCATTTTGCTGATCTGCATGGGCAACTTGAACTGCTGCCAGTGGAAAAATCCATAAATGGGATTCTGATTGTGACAGCAAGTGGCCTGGTATCCTTAGGAGTAAGTGTTTAGGAAGAGGGCAGACAGCAGCAGCAAGTTGCTCTTTTAAACTCATGGCCACACTGAGCTATGGTGAGGAATGACTCCACAGTGCCTTTGGGAACAGGCAGGTTCATCTAAAAATCCTGGGCACACACAAATGTAACAGACAGCTCCAGTTCAGGTTTTATTTGTATTGTAGTACAATAAGAGTGCAATTTGAATGTACAAATATTGAACAAAATGTAAAAATATTATTTATGCAATGCTATGGAAGGAAATTAACAGACCAATGCAACTTACTTCATACTGACCCTGTTCACCTCATATTATGGCAGGTACCAGTCACCTACACGATCTGGAAGGGGCACAGAGAGTTCTTGAAATCTTAAGGAACTCCAGCCAAAGAACAGCCTAGCAAAATCTGTGGGAAGATGTAAAATTCTCTCAGCTCTGTGCAACGGAAATGCTCTGCTTGTTCTCAGCTCTAAAGGCTGAGCAACTGCCCACTGCAGTGCTAAGAGGGCTGCCAAAAATCTTGATCCAACTCTTCACTCTCTTCTTGAAAAAGTAACATTCTGGAACAGTCCTCAGTATACAGGTAGCTAGGCTTTCTCCCATTTAAAGTGCATCTGGTTTACATTTTACCTATATATACCAAGTGCAATGACTTTCCCTGACAAATCGTTATAGTCCTCCAAGAAAGAAGGTTGCCTCACCTAAGTACCTGCTGGTGGCATCTACAGCCTGCTAATGACCCAGTGAAACGCATGCTCATGCACCATATGCGTTTAAGTATCCTTTTCCTCCATGCTTTGTCTTTCCTCCTATGCCTTATTCATTTATAAATCAGACTTTCCAACTACAAAGTGGTGGGTGAAATAATTCTCCCACCATTGGGAAAACAAACCTATATTGAATATGAAACCAGAGTAGCAGTCCTAGCTTTAGCACAGTTTTTCTCCACTGTTGTGGTAACTATACTGGAGACTGGCATGTGCAGACTTGAATGAATATGTTATCTTTTTTGCTAGTATCCTTACCTCAAAATACAGGTATTTCCCTTCATGTGCTGAAGGACTGTAGCAGGGTCCCATGTAAAAGGCTGGGACTCTGTTGTGCAGCATAAACGAAAAGTCTTCTAAGAAGTCAAACTTTATTTTTCAGTTGCAGCCTTCTCTGTACTGATATTTTGGTAAAATACATTAAAGATGCTGGTGGAAAAACTCACATAACATTTTGTAATCGTGCAAAAGTAAAAACATTCAGTTATCAAAAAAGCATTATAATTTCAACCCCAACAAGATTTGTTTTGTTTTGTTACAAGCAAACAGACAGTTTTATAATCTGTAAAGTTATCTGCTGTAGCATAAAGTGTCACATATGTAACATTAAGTGTTTCATTTTTAAACTATGGCACAAATATGTATTAGCCGTAACAGTCTCATCTGGCTACCTGTAGCCTAATTTTTGGCTAATCAGTTTATATTTTGATAGTATGAAGTAAAAGCTTCTGAAAAGTAAAATGGGTACATGAAGTAGAATTCAAGAATTCTTAGAAAATATTAACGTTCCTTTATATAATACAGCATAAATAATTCACGAAGGTTTTCTTGATGTCCAGAGAAAGTTAGGGTTCCTAACCATCCATGGAGAACTAGCCCCATTAGTTTGGTAGATAAGACTAGCTGACTCGGTTGTTACACAGTACCTTCTCAAAAGCTTGAATACTTCCCAGAAGGATTCACATGTGTACTGGCTCTAGGAGAATATAAATAGTCCACCAGTGCTGAACGTACGTTTCTTCCTTTCTGAGAGTCCTTACTCAACAGTTCTAGCGCGACTTTGTGCTTTGAATAAAACATGAGCTCCAGTGGAGAAAGCTGGCTCGTACACATTTTCCATTATCTTCAAAGTTCATTGTGTGAGTTTTTCTCCGCAGCTTTGAACATCAGAATGGAATTAAAGATTTTTAGTGCTGGGCCCAGTTTAATGCTCATTATTTTGACTATGTCTGATTGGGTCATTAGCAGAAATGCTTCTCCATCAATTTGCTTTAAAAGAAAAAACACACAAAGCTATTAGTAGGTCTGACAGTGCAGCAGTATAGATGTTTCAGAAAACATGAAAAGAAAATTCCCAGCAATTTCAGACAATGTAAAGCAATGGCTAAATACAAGCACTTTCACTCAAATGCTTTCAGGATAGCTTTGATTTCAACCTTTTAGACAGATCAGCTAGTCCAAAAGAACAGGATGATGATCATCATTCTGCGTGAAAACAACTGTCTGGCTTATTTTTAGCTGATCAGTTGTTCTTTTTATATTGATAGTACAAAGTAAAAGCTACTGAAAAGTAAAATACATAATTAAGTAGAATTCAACTGTACTGCAGCACAATAATTCTTTTTAACATCTTAGCTACTCCTTTTATGTAAGCCTCCGTAAGAAAGTTTCTGGATTTCACTCCCTGGAACTGGAATTCACTTCAGGCCACCCCTTTCTGTTCATTAAACAGCAAATTAAAACTAATTTGGTCCCTGATGTAACAGGGGGCAGGCTACATAAAACTGCCTCTTTGACACTTCTGACAAACAGAATTTTTCAGAACACTGAATATTTTTTCAGCCAGGTTTGTGGTTTTGCTATTTTAATAAGTGCTACAAGTGAATATTCTCCTGTAAGCAAATAGCTGTCAGCCAGGAGTGCTAAATTTGAACATGAAGAGCCACAAGGCCCTCATATCCAAAGGTTTCACTGGGGCCAACACTTCTTGTGTAAACTTCAGGTCACTTAGATATCTATAGTAAGTTTTCAGTGTAACATAAGCAGGATAGCTAGGCCTAAAAGCCAACTGAGTTAAATAAGGAGCACTGCTTAGGCTTAAAGATACTAATTTGAGATAAAACCCGTGTCATTATGTTTCTGTAGGACTAGAAGACAAGCTTTCTGAATCAGACGGGCTATAAAGGAAGTCTGCAAGGTACACCCCAGCACCATAAGTTGAGGAAAACTGCAGTGAGAACAGCATCATGCAGTTACCACAATCACTTTCTAACTCATTTTGTGCACAAAGCCAGACTGGGTGGGCTCAGAACCAGAAGCCTGTGAACGTGGGGGTGGCCAGCTTTTTGCACCATCTTATGTTAAGCAAGATGGGGGTTCATTTCCACAGCAGAGGTTTGAACCAGCACCTTCTACCTACTGATGCCAACCAGTCCATGCCAGTTGGCCTCACTGGGAGACGTTTAATTTACCTAGTCACAGACAAAGCATGAAAGGCTGAATCCTCAAGAAGGGAAGCATTCTCTTACACCTCTGAGAATGAAAGTGTTTAGAATTTATCCATCTCTGTGGCACTTCCCACCTGCTGACTTGATTAGCAATACACCATCTTAAATTCATTGGTGAGACACACTAAGTGACACTGTGGATGATCTAGGCCAGCATACCTGCTGCAACTGTAAAATGACTAAAATCTAAGCAAGCATAAAATTCCCAGAGATGCAGCCTTTCAGTCCTTTGATATGCAAGTGTAATAGTATTACAATCTACAGCACAGCCTGAAAACTTTTGTCACCAGACATTAGCAGGGCCATCAGTATGCATATTCCTCAGGAGGCCCCTTCTCAAGTCTAAGTACCACAATTATTCTTCACTGAAAAGGTGGTCTGATTTTGAATATTACAGTATCACTCTGCCCATTCAGGTGTTCTGGCTGGGACAAGCACCTGAACTATTCATATTCACTCTGGCAATCTATGATCAAACAGCCTTCCTGAAACTAAGCATTAACAGAAGTAACAAATCTCTGAATGGAAAAGAAAAAGTCAACCTAGCCTACTGTACCTAAACGCCCTATCACCTCCTAATGACAGCTTTGGCACAACAATCTTCTGATATCAGAAATACCTGCCTGGCGTGCTCACAAAATGAGTACACCAGTGAACTTTAGCAGAAGCCTTCAGATCTACTCACTTCCTGCAAACTGTATTGGGAGGAAGAGCATCAAGAGCTAAGTGTGATCAGACAAGAAGCAGAGTTTTAAGAGATGCTTGAACCACTGCTCTGCTTTGTTTTACCTATTAACATCCTGCAGAACTAAAATAGCACACTTACAAATTTCCTCAAACCAGATTAAGAGAGAACAGTGGTACATCATAAAGTTCATCCTCTTCTATCATTAGTTCGAATTAATTTCAGTTGCAGTAACAAAGCTAGAGGAGTACCAGAGACCTGGTTGTTAGCTAGTTTTATCTTCTTCCTTCCCACTCCATGACCTGCAAAACAACCTAATCTTCCATGTATTTGTGTCTGACTTTAAACATACGCTTTATCCTACTACTTTATATGTATCTTTAAGATGGCATAAAATTATCTTTCCAGCAAGCTTTGTGTCTTTTTGAAACAAATTTCACCCACCTCGTCTTTAAACACCTTGCCATGCTCTTCACATCCTGGTAAACTCCGTATAAATTCAGAGACCTGCCACCAAAGTATATAACAAAAGATTTAGTGAGACCAGTGTCTTCCCAAAGTAGTTTTTTAGCTATTGTTTTTACAGCCTTATATTAGATGTTCCACCTTCTTCTGCCAGTGCGTGGAATCATGCAGCTGGGTGTTTAAGGACAGGATTCACAAATCTGCAGACAAGAGCGCATGCCACTCTTGTCCACAGGACATCTGAGAGTGGGGTATGTCTACTCCCTCAGAATTACTTGGGTTATTATATTCATGCAGATCAAGAACCATGAACCTTGTCTTGATGAAT
Organism: Athene cunicularia; assembly: GCF_003259725.1. Lineage (NCBI taxonomy): Eukaryota > Metazoa > Chordata > Aves > Strigiformes > Strigidae > Athene > Athene cunicularia. The sequence continues at coordinate 60,155,057 of NW_020799097.1, read as the reverse complement.
CAATTCTCACAAACTGAAATGGTTGCTGCCTTCCTCTTCTTTATTCTTTACAGCACAGAGATTAACAAATCCTTTCTTAAAGTTCCTGTTTCTTTTTTCTCGGATTAGAGAAGATCTGATCGTTCCAGCTGCAGAAAACTGCCTTAGTCATAGGTACTTTTGAAAGTAAAGCAGGAACTAGACCCTGTCTGTCCCCAAGCATTATTACATACTTGAACAGGGACAGGGCTCTAATCTTGCGATCAGGTGTCATGGACTCACTGTAACCATACCATCCCTCTCTGCACTATAGTCTCACTCTCCAAAACAGTAAGTGACATCCAAACCATGCACTAGAAATAGTTCCTTGGTCCATGCTGATCCCTAAACCATTTCTCCAGCATGTCTGTTTAGGTGCCAGATGTTATTAGTGTTCACCTTGAACACCTGATCTGCTGGGCCATGCATTCAGCACTTTTCTTTCCCTTTTTAACCCCACTGAATATATACATACACACACAAGTATATACACATGTATATTTATCTGTATCTATACCTATCTATACATATATGAATTAATACTTACTGCTTCTAGGGCTGGATGGCAGCTGAACAGACATTTTGGGGATCTGTTACATCTGATTGACTCTAATCCTGTGAGTACTCATGCATTATTGTTAATCTGTGGGGCTAATCTAAAACTCTGAATCAACCAAACTTCAAGGGCAGCAGCAGTGAGGGGAAACCTACCTCATCTGTACTCCACTTAGAAACTTTACTGGCTGGGATCCCAGCTACACTTGGAAGGAGCTTGCTCTGCTGTTCCCAGCGCAAGGGTAGGCCAGGGATTTGCAACTTGGAAGACACAATAACTGGTTGAGAAAGAAGCCTCTGTGTGTTGGGTTCTTCAACATCTTCAACAAAAGGAAGCAACAAACAAGCATTAAATCTCTCATTCAGTGATGAGATCAGTCACAGTCAATACACATGCATTTCTATTGATATATATGGGCCTCCCTATACAAGCTGTACAGTTCTGCTTATACCATATTAGAGGAGTACCGTGACTTCTTTCGCTAGTATGACTGTAATTATATTGGCTCTATATAAATGTGACTAATCCTACATGGGAGAAGTCTCATCCAACACAACACACTTCTATGCAGACACAACTGTTGGCATACCACACCACAGGTCAAGTAATTTTAAATATTTTGATACAATACATCACACCCACATTTAATAGTTGTACAGTAGTAAAAGAATTAACTTAATTCCAGGTTTGAGCTGTTCTAACTTTGTCAAAAGCAGCACTGCACTGCTACAAAATTTCAAGTGAATCAGTTGTACAGTTCCAGCCCACACAACATTTATGCTTCATCCACCACAAAATGTTTTTCAGTTCTTCTGAGGAAAAGCCACAAATGTCTGCAAATTCCCTGCTCCCACTTTAACTGAACGTTTTATTTGGAAAATAACATTTAGCTCCTCCGTGCTGCTATGGGTTTTTTTACAAGGTCATTTCCCTTTTTATCTCACTTATCCATAATGGAAGGAATGAGCTTCCATCCCACTGGCCTCAAAGGTAATGTACCAGTGGGAGGGTGGCTTCAGCCACATCCTGCTGTTGCTGCTGCTGTCTGGAGAGCAACAGCAGTTGCAGATGTGTGTAGGAGGAAAGAGTGAAGAGGCATGCCTCAAATGATGTCAAACTGCGTAAGACATCTCCACTCATTTAGATCCACTGCAAATGCAAAAGCAACGTGCCTGCTTCATTATGAACTCAGGCCTGAATGCTTCCCAATTGTCAAGTAAAATTGTGGAAGATCTCTGGAATTCATTTCTGAAACAGCCAACAAGGAACCTATGCCTAATATTCCTTACTGCCATGGCTTCATGCAATCACTCACAAATCCCTGTGCTATTTTTGTTTGGATCGCTCTCTTTATTACAGTTTCATTCTATTACCATTTTTGGGAAGTTGCTATTATTTACAGTTCTTCTTATCCTTACTGTTCTAGTTTTCATACATTTGTGCCCAACAACTAGGGCATAAGTTCCTATTATAGATTTTTGCCAGCACAGTGGAACTGTTCTAGAATATATAATGTGGCCAACATAGGATATGATTGTGTTGTTCTGCTCCTCCAGCTTAGATTTTTCTCACTTTCAAGTAACGTTTTATTTAAAATATTCATTTTACATCAATGTTGATTATTCAAAAGTTGACTCTTAAGCCATTTAGTCAGTATTGTCACTCCACTGATGAAATTTTTAAATAGACTCCTTAATTTTTTCCTAGCATCATACTCTTACTCCTGGAAGTGAGTTCCCTAGATGCCTGTTTACACTTCACTGTTACTCTTCAAATGTACCTTAGAGCTTCTACTACAACTAAAAATCTCAGTGAGAAAGAGTCTTATAAGGCAGCAAGCATGCTGAATGTAAAGCCTATTTTACTGAATAATATCCTTATTGTTCCCCTGAAACCCCTCCCTATTCTTATCCCCTAATTTCTTCTTTCTAAACAAAATCTCTTAGAGTTGAATATATAAATATTTTGCTTTTCTGTTGTCCATTCACAAAACATATAATGCATTGATACTGCAACATAAAGAGCATTTGACAATATTGTGTGAAGAAAATTGCAAGCAAATTGCACTCCATGTTCACACATGTTTAAACATATGTATACATAAGGATAAGAGCATATAGGTACATGCATAGTGAACAGCAGCAATGACAGTTAAGGATACCTATCTCATATGTCTTTATTTTCAATAGTTTATGTGTCAAATCCTAACAGTTCCAGATGAAAAATCTATGCTGGGTGTCTGTCCATGTTGTGTTTTTCTGGAAAACTTGAAGCAAACACAGGTCAACTGGTTATGAATGAGGTTAGCAGAAATTAAGTTTACTAACGTGACACTGCATGATGCTAACCTTGTACTCCATCTATTCACATTTAAGAGCTCTATTTATTGACATGGAAAGGAATGCAGTGCCTAATGTCTTTGAGGATGTGGGCAAAAATACCTCTGTTTCTCAGCCTGTGCCATATCTGCCTCACAGGTAAGTTGAACAGCACAAAAGAAGCATGTGAAGGGTCAATTCACCCAACTAGATAGAGGAAAAGAAAAAAAAAAATCCCCAACCCTGCAGCAGATATAACCACATCCTGATAAAAGGAAGTTTAGTTTTAGTGTAACTTCTTACAAAGGACAATGCAAAGCACAAATTTTGGCTACAATCTGTCTGTAATACTAGACATGTAGAAGTTCTCTGTACCCTTATGCTTTGGTATTCCTTGCTTTGTAAGCCCTGCTTCCCATAGAGAGGCAATCTGTGTTCACGGGCCAGAGAAAATATGTGATGTACTCCAATTTATGTCTCAATTTAGACATTTAGGAGAACAGTAACGTGAGGTGCATCGTGGGTTAGCCAGTTTCATGACAGAGCCACAAAGAGCTCCTTGAACCACATAAATGAAGAAACCAAATCTGCTTGCCAGCTCCACATGAGATAGCAGAGCCAGATGCCGTAAGTTCACACTTTTAACCCTGATCACTGTTCCTTGTTGACATTTTTCTTCAACATCAGCCCACGTGCCTCTGCATTCTTCTTCATATTTAATGCCATCATGTTATCATTCTCCCTGAACTATATCTTCCTTAATTCATCTCTATCTTCTCAGTGAGTTACCTCCCAACAAAATATAACCTAATGTTTCAAAGAAGCTAAATGGCAAACACTTTCTGGCATTAATGAGAGACCATTACCACTGGTCATTCCCTCTTGTGTGTTCTAGCTCCCTGCATGTGGAAGGTTTTGAAGCAAAGAATTTGTGTCCGTAAAACAGCTAGTATGATTTCATGATTTCAGTGGAGTTCTTTAGCTCCAAACAATCTTTCTCCAAAAAAGGAAAGATAGCAGTACATGTTTTATAAAGCATCAGTGGAAAACTAGTCAAGTGAGCATGGCAAAAGTAGGTTGAACAATAATAATGTAAGTGACATGAAAAAACAGGACAACAAGCAGAGGTACCAGCAGTCACAGCTCACAAAAGTCTGCATAATTGCAATTATTTTAGCTTGAGATTTCCATGACTATGACAGCAAGAACTCGGTGATCCATTTTCATTCTAAAGATTAAGTAGTATGGCATATATAAACAGATAAGGGCACAAAATTATGTGTATAAAAAGGAGATAAAAATGAGAATTTTTGTTAAACAACAATGTAAGTGTTTTAGTTTTATAAAGCTAATTATGTAAGACCCTACACAGAAATTAACCTAGTAAGCAGAACTTGTTGGTGAAACTTTATCCATACAGTGAATTCTGCCAAACTCAAAATGCTTCACAAAATCAGGCCAGTTTTCCTAGAATAAAAATGAACTGCAGACAACTGAAAATGCTCTGAACGATATTATATTTTTTGTATTGTGTTATATAATGCAAAGTCAACATCAAAAAGGTATGTTTCCATTCTGCTGAAACAGAATACTTCAAATGACCAAAACCGATTTTTTTTCATCTGCTTTAGAGATTATTCTTTCAATGCCTCATTTTCCCAGAATTCTGAACTATATCATGTTTCAAAACACCGTAACAACTTGAAATTTTTTACACAGCTCTTGTAATAGATGAAATCTTTCATATTTCACATGCTCTTCGCAGGGCCTCTTAAATCTATCTGAAAAGTGCTAGCAGACAAATGTTGTTTTAAGACAAAAGAAATGTATCTGAGGTTAATAATTAAAAACAAACGACTACCTTTATTTTATCTTTATGCAATGCTCTACTAGGCTCATTTCCTGGGTTTTACAAGGATGAGCTCACTTAAAAGGTAAGAAATGCAGCCCTTAAAGAACCACAGTTACTTGAGTCTCAAGATTTTTGATGAAAGCCTTGCAAATTTTGTGTTGCACAACAAATTGCTGAAAAAACATCTAACAATTTAAGGAATTATATTATGAAATTATGACATTTAGCTTCTCATTGAACTTGCATGAATTAACAAAACTATTGCAGCAAATGCTGCACTGAAACAATGCACTGACTCAGTCTAATAACTAGCCTGACATACTGAGTTTCACACATGCAAAATAATTATGAAATGTAAGACTGTGACATTCTGAATTTGTGCTGTATTCTTTCTAAACAATGAGGATAAAAATGAATAATGAACAGCTACCTCAATCTATTCAATTGGATAAGTGAACAGCCAAGGGTTTTGACACAGTACACACAATCACAGAGAATCACTGAACCAAAGTAAAGCCCATGCTGGAAGGGTTTTTTGGAGACCTACGATGCAACCTTCAGTTAAGAGCAGGGCATCCGCCTAAGTTATACAGGGCCCTGTCAAGATAAGTCCTAAGAATTACCAGCAAGAGAGATTTCACCTCTTTCCTGGGCAGCCTATTCCAATTGTTCTCATGTTAAGAAGTTTCTTATTATTCAGACAGAATTTCCCCCGAAGCAACTTGTGTTCATTCCCTTTTTTTTACCACCACAGCCACTGTGCGTCCTGCAGGACAAGGTAACTCCATCTTCCCTGTAATTACCTTCTAGTTACTGGAGACTGTGACGAGACTCCTCCAAGCCTTCCCTTCCCAAATTCCTTCAACCTTTCTCTATATGTCAAGTCCTTCAACCACCTAATCATCTTGGTGGCCCTCCACAGGACTGTCTCCAGTTTTTCAGTGAAATAAAAACTGTAGCCATCCCTCTGTAACACTCATGAAAAAAAAAGGGCCTGTTCTGCACGTGGATTGCTGGAAAGTATCAGACTGCACAACAGACTGAGGTTGGGTTGAGTAAGTCACCTGAACTTTATGTTATGCCTGTAACATGTAAATGCTTTAACTTTCTTCCAATACACTTTTTAAGCAACAAGTAAATGCTATACCTTTATAACTCAGACTGGTTTAATTGCCTATTTTTAAAAGTCAGTGGAAAAATATTATTGAAATGAAACTTTTTATACCAGTATTCATTTTGCACTCATCTTTACAACTGCGATAAAGTTCCTGGCAAAACCTATGACGATTACAAGATAAAGAAACATTGTGTTAAAAGTGTTGCTGTCAAGAAATTTTTGGTCACAGTGAAAATGTCAAAAATAAGTAGCAATGCAGTTTCATGATGAACCTCAAGGAAGAACATATTTGTTTAGTTCTGCAGATTTTAATATAAAACAAATTAAGTACTGCCAATTTACCTTTAATTTCATTTGAAATGAGCAGCTTATTTTCTGTCTCCTCTTCTTCACACTCTTTGTTCTTTATGGAGTCCTTTGTTTGTAATATTACACTGAGGAAAATAAGATGTTCACTTTTATTAATACATCATAAAAATCACTAAGCATGATGACATCTCTTGCTAACAATGCTGTTAACACACCAGGATTCCCACACAAAGGATGTAGTATCATAAAATAAAAAAAAGAGAGGATCTAATTTCTGACTTACACAGATGGCATAACTACTGACATGAATTCCGCAATGAAGGCTCAAGAGTAGTGTAAACTGATTACATAATTCCTATCAACACACTTGACTTCATAACTGAAACCAGAAAATATACAAATGAAGGCAGAAGATGGGAAGAGTGAATAACATATATAGCTGCATCTCCTACTGGTTACCCAGGCCATTTTCAGGAGCTGTCTGAAACTACACCTACTCCTTCTTTTCTGGCCAACCTTCATCTCCACCCCACCCCAATTACTGTACTATACTGACACATGGTTGTGCAGCTATTTACGTTCCTATGAAAATATCTGTATTCTTTTGTTCCTGTTTTTGCATTACTTCTTATCCAGCTAAAAGAGCCACTCTGCCTGCTGCTGTGGCTGCTCCTTCAGCTTTGCCAGCCCAAACAGCTGCAAAGAGGGAATGCCTTCCCCCTACTGAGAAAAATGGGTCAGGAGAGGTGGAAATAAGAGAACTTCTCAAAGGAGGGTGGGGTGTATTTGCATCTTATAGTCAGCCCCTGGGAAGTTCCTTTTCAAACTCTGCCTTCAGAAGGTATTTCCAGCATGGTTTCTTACAGAAACTAAGCTTATATCAACTGGCTGACATGATGTGTCTATTTATTTCCTTTTGCTTTTTAAGAACTTGAGAACACTTCGGCCAATTCTTACTAAACCATTACAGATGCAGAACTCTCAGATACTAAGTACATAATAAACATTTTCTACAAATAGGCACCAGACAGAATGACCTTAAAGTCAAGACTACAAGGAAGCCCACTACATGAAACCCATGCTTTACTATCTACCAGAGAAGCAGTCAACAAGAACCCCTTTACACATGTCCCAAACACGGATAAAAAGCCAAACTAGAGCTAACACCAAGATTAGCTAACCACAAAACACAAATTCAAAGAAGAAACAGACCTGTTTAACTCAATTGTTTACATTTATATTATTAAATACTATTTATATATTAAATACAAATAAGCAATTTGGAATAAAACAGCTTGGAACTGCAAGTTCACTGACAGCAACAGAGATATATTTAACACACTATAAATGGTGCAAAATGAACACAATCAAAAAATCCAGCCTTTGTAGTATGGTAGGACACAAATAATAATGGTATGACAAGCAATGCCAGGGAAATGCATACAGCAGGCATGCCTTCTTGTGCCACAAAGGACTTCTTCACAGTATCCTACTCAGAAATATCACCTGTATTTATTTACTTAAAAATTATTTTCCTAACCTCTACAAACACAGAAAGCTTTTAAAGTGAGATACTACGAAGTAGTGCAATTAATTCCAAAGTCAAAGCAAATGATTACAGTAATTAAATGTAAGGAAAAGAGACCACCAAAATCTGTGAAGAAACATGGATCTTCCTATTTTCTTGAGGACAATTTTCATAGCAACACACCCAGAAATTTTATCTCACTAGTTAAATACAAGATAGTATCACAAATTGAAGGTTTTAAGGAAGGGGCTGGAAGGAAAATTGAATTTTAAGAAGTAGTACCATTTGATTCTCAAGTCTGAGTATACACCTTCCTTTACTGTAGGTATCTCCAGAGTGGAATTCCTATTACAGTGAAATTCTTTTGCTATTCCGACTATAGTATAAAGATGCTTTAAAACAAAAATTGAATATGCTGTAGGCATGTAATTTTTATTTTTAATTTTAATCTCAGGAACATTCCAGAGGGACAGACTACAGTTTTTACACACTATTATTGCAAACCAAAATTTTCTAGTATTATTGTTTGTATGCACAGATACCTCTTTACTAGTTTAAAAAAAAAAAAAAAGAAAAAGAAAAAAAAGAAAGAAAAGGATTAAGTGGAACTGGAGATTATCTGAGTACCACTTAGATTTAACACAACAAATCTCACGGCTGGCTTCGTATGTGGTTGGTTCCTCAATTAAGGTCTTCTATGAAACAAAAGACTACCTGGAATATGAAGGTATACACAGCTGTACTGAAGTCAAAAGTAATTAAATTCACACTATGAGCTCAGCAGCTAAAGAGCACACAAGTAGATATATCTATGTCTTCAATTATGCATGTGTACTTTAAATACATATCTAAAAAGATCCACTGGGCATTGCAATAACCAGATGCTCAATATTTTATAACTTTATCAATTCACATATAGTTAATGTTGTGAATGCTGTTTTTCACGCCTTTTTCAAATGAAATTTATTCAACTAAAAGTCCTCTCTGACTATGCTGGATACTTAAAGAATGTGGAAAGCTAGATGATAAAATGCAGAGTCATCAGTATATTCAAACAGTTCAAATACAAACTGCAAAGCCGCTGGGTAGTTCAAAGTTGGCACAAGACTGATAATTCTCTTAACAAAAATGACTCAATACACCAAACAGACAGCACACCTATTGGTTAATTTAGGTCTTCATAAAGGTAATACCCTCTTAAAAAATGAAAGACAAAAAAAATTTGTTCTTCAATTAAGAGATGGTCTGTAAAGTCAAAGTTTATTTCAAAAAAAAGATGATTTTACTACAAATATGGTTAGAGTGATAAATGACAACTATTAATTAACACAGGTTATTTCAAAAGTACACATGGAAATTTTCTGTCCTTTTTTACTGTTTAAATTCACTTGTGTACGATTAGTGAATGCTGTTTGTTTATGATACGGAAGTGATATCAACACTGCTTGATGCTCCTACTACATCTTTTTCAATATAACTTGAACAATAGCACCTGACTGAAATAATGTGAAAGAATGTTCTAAAGAAAGCTGACCAATTTTAAAAGATGCAAAATGCCACACATTAAATTTTATTTTTTTATTTAGCATAGGTTTTTGGAATAAAAGAAACAACAGTAGTTCAGAAAAGAAAAAAAAATTCTAGTGGAAAAAAGAAGGGAAATTGTAAAACACTGCCAAATCTGGGTAACCAAATTTGGAAAAAAAAAAAAAAAAGTTAAAAAAAAAAATCTTAGAGAGGAGTTTCAGAGGATTTATTGATTCTTAACAAAACAGTTAAATTTCAATCATCAGCTTTACTGTGAGGTATTTGCCATATAATACTAACTATCCGAAGTCTCTCGAGACACTATTATTGCTAACAATCATACAGTTCATATATTATGAACACATGATAATGTAGCTGACATAAATATATAACAAATGACACTTTTTGTTTCAGGTGTCTTCTATTTTTGTATTAAAACAGTCAATAAAATAATGCACTGATAGTGTAACTAGTTAAAAATGTGGGGAACTCTACTGCCTCACATATCCCTATGAAAACACTGTATCTTTTTAGTTTCAAAGATAGCCTTTTTATACCATACTTCCAGTGCAAGCTTGGAAACTAGCTCATGTTATTTTTTGTCAAGATACTTTGAATCCTGAGAGTTAAGGAATTACTTTTTATTTTTAAATGCATGTACATACTTGTACATGTACAATAACATATTTGTACACAGAGGTAAGGGAAGAAAGATCTCAATTTCCAGTAGTTTCGTAGTATTTTCCTTCTCTCTCTGATATGCACTTCTTATTTCTTAAATACATTGTGACACTCCCTTCCCCCCATTTCTAATATAAAGACAGCTGAAGAACTTCCATTTCCTTCCCCACTGCTGTTCCAAGAGTTCCAGACAAATCACTGTACTGCATTGCCTGGTAAGCTGCATTTTAAACTGATCAACTCCAAACAACCCATACTGTGAAAAAAAGTTATAGTTACCCAGGTGCCTTCTTTTCTTTCACATCATGTAACAGGGGTTTCTTGCAAGGAGATTTACTTTCTGCATCTTCCTGCTTAGTTGTTTCTAGTACAGCTTTCCCAGATGATCGATTGTGAACTGAAGATTTTGTACTTATATGACCAGGGCTGGGGCATTTTCTGTCACTGCTTGAAACAAAATACCAAAATGTTTAAAATGAAACACAGCTGAGTTGATATGCAACTTGTTTTCCCTATGGGTAAAGAGTCATTAATATAACTGAATATATACATGGTTTTTCTTTGTTTCTGAACTACACAGCAGTTTTTTACTTGCCACCAATAAAACTGTATACCTGGGATCTCAGAAATCACAATACAGAACTCTCTTCCCCATGAAATCAAAGGTTGAATGTTTATGAAATTCAAGAGTAACATAATTTGTCTAATTTTGATAATAAGCTATCTGCTTCAAATATTTGTAACACAAGAAAACTTTGAAGTACCATTTTTCTGCTCTCTCTTCTCCCCCTTATATATCATTGTGCAGCCAGGAGCCTTAAAAAATGTTACGCAGTCTCTTAACTGAGACAATGAAAAAAAGCAACACCTGACACAGTTCCTGCCACAGCGAACACTGCTCAAACTGTTACTGGCTTCACTGGGACAGTACGCGGGCTGCCTGTCAGAGGGTAATTAAGTCACTTCAGATTTCTACAACCCTATATTTATAGGAACAACTGAACCAGGAAGCACTCTCTGACAGCTGAGTATTTTGGTTTTTAAAGCATGAAGCTCAAACTGTCTGTCTCTGAGAATGTAAATAATTTAAAATACCATCTACTGAAAATACATGGTCATTACAGTGGGAACTGGAAGTCTTCACTATGAACATTCTCATTTTCATTTACATTAATGTAGCCCTTGAAAATAATGGAAAGCTTCTCTTCTTTTCCTTTCCTTCTTAAATTCTCTGTGTATCGCCACAGCCCAAAATAAGCACAGGAGTTGATGTCTACAATTTCTGATAGAAAACCATCATCTGAAAATCCTCATCTGGGTATCACATGCCTCCGTTTTTTTCCCAGTGCTCCTGATAGAAGCTTCAGCTACAGACTTCTGCATCGCTCTTGCAAAACTCACTCCCAGTAACTTGATTCCCCACTCCCACAAAACCAACATAATTTATAGTGGCTATTCTTCAAAGAGCAACATTAATTTACATTCATGTCAATAAGGCCACTCCAGCAAGCAGAAGAAACACAAATAAATAATTTTCTTAAGTGAAATCGACTGACAAACAATCCATTTTAAATTCCAATTAACCGCTTAGTAGTCTAGAGAGTTACGCTGAAGATGAAACCAAACTCTTGTTAAATCATACATAGTAAAATCAGTATCAGTCTTTGACAGCTCAGTGACCTTTTCGATAAGCACTGATGAAACCATTTCTTTCCTGTTGTAGATAAATAGGCAGGCCCTTCTGAAACCATTCAGCCATTACACAACTACAAATTACATTGCATAACACTGAAATAAAGTACTGCCGTTAGGCATGGACAACACTTTGATCGTAATTACTTGATTACAGGAGAGGTGGATCTTTCACTTGCTTCCACTTTTCTGTTTCTGGGGACAGGACTGGCTGCAGGCATCTCCCCGCTCAACCGGTCAGGTAAGAGGCTTTCTTTGTTCAAGTTCATCTCTGAATACGGGCAGCTGACTGCACTAGAAGTTGAAAAAGAGAAATGCCTCCTTATTCTCAGACACTTTACTGACTTCACTCAGTTCAAATGAAATGACATCAGAGGTCAGTCTTCTAGAATTAGAGGTAATCAATTAATATAATAAAGATTAGAAAACAAGTAATAGTCATAATTTAAAATGTTAATAAATTCACTGATTAAAAACCTCAACCTAAATGTTTTTCAATTTCCTTTTGACAGCAACTTACACAAAAATTTGTATTAATTTATATTACAGCATACATTCTTGAAAATTGCTTGATGAATGTTTAGCCTGCTCTCTCATACCTTTAATGGCATTTTATACAAAATATACAGGGTGCCTTTGACTATACCCAACTCTCCAAATAAAATCATACTCATATGGTTATTTTTCCCACAAAGGAGGGTATTTCTATCATGTAATGTCCATACAGAAGCTGCACTGCAAAGGCACAGTATGAGGAATGCCGCACATTCTCTTATGGCCATGAATGCCCATCTTTGCAAATGCCATTTTGTAATAATCCATTAAAAGACTGTGATATTTTCACAGTCTTTCCTGTCAATTCAACAATCCCTATGTCACTACACTCCAACTAGATAAAGAGAGAATTTGACACTGTACTTTGACAATGACTTGTAAACATTAGCAAATGTGAAAGCTGTATCTTCCACAAGGGGTAGGAAAGGGAAGAAGAGCAACACAAATCACACTGGGCTGAACTAGGATTTTGTCTTTAGAAGAATGCAATGCTATGTTCAATTGATTGGTCAGGCTACATACTAACCCTTCATATATCCCAAATTCTGTAAGATATATATGCCACAACAACAAATAACAGCATGCTCTGATTTCAAATTTTTTAAGATACAGGCTCTACTAAACATAATGCTCTATTTGTGATTCATGAGCCATGACACTAACTATAATCTAAAATTGTGCTTTTCTACTCACCAGTGTTATTACAAGGACCTCTACAATGGTAAAATGTAAAAATCCCATGTCCCTGGATTTCATTTATTTTCTTTTCAAGAATATAACTATCTGGCTTTCCATAAACTATTGCAAAGTTGTATTTGTTTCACTGATTGTTACATGCCTGACTTTCAAACAGAACTGTCTAATATAAACAAGTCTACCTTGCCAGCCATATGCCCTGCCACCTCCAAATTATAAACACTAAATAGAAACCCAACAGTTTTCATTATCATGTTTGTTTTACAAAGCACAGAATAAAAAAAAAAAAAAGTCTTTTATTCAAAATATGCCATACATTTGCCTTTTCCTTTACCGATGAAGTTTTGGATTCACAGTGTGTATGAATCAACTCCTATCATGAAATTGGACCAATAATAGTTGTGTAATTTTGGTCTTACCAACATAAACAAAAAGCTGGTGTAAATTTACATTTCTGTCAACACTAGCATAAAAGGAGAAAATTCCTTAAGGCTACACAGGCCAAGTCAGTCAGTCCTTGCTAGGGTTATTGACTCAGGAGTCCAACGGCACATCTGATTTTGTCAACTAGTTCATTTGAAAACAAGACTATCAAGTTTTGGGGTTTGTTTTTTTGTTGTTGTTGTTGTTTGTTTTTTTTTTTTAAAATCCTTGTATAGCTGTGCTGAACTGGAATTACGGAAGAAAAGCATGCCAGCAGAATATGATTTCTGCTTTTCTAATCAAGATGAGATCCCCATTTAAGGCCATTCCAAGCAGATGGTGTCCCACAACAGCCTGTACAGTGTTTTCAAGGGACATACAGCCATCCGTCCTCAGAGGATCTATACAGGTTCAGTAATCTTTGCAGCCTTCTCAGGAACTGGGTGGTAGTCCCAGGGTGGTAGTCCCAGCACCTCCTCTGAGATACAGGCACTGGAGTTTTTTGCCATGAGTACCTTCATACCAGAAGTCTACATAGCAGAGTAAGATATAGCCAAATGGATAGCTGGACTCTTAAACCACTACACTTGAAATAGGGTAGGTTTTTTGTTAATGAAAATGTTTTAAAGATATTGAATAGAATATACAAAGAAAATTTAACTTGGAGCATTTAATTTTTATTTCTGATTTCTCTTAAGCAGAATCTGGCATTTTGCTTTGGATTTATTTATATACCTCTACTTACATTTATTTTTCAACCTACTGGTTTTGTCTGTCTTAGGACTAGCCTCTGTCAGACATCTTCAAAGAACTAAAAGCATGAACTGAAAGATGGGGAAGAAAAGAACACTAGGAAAGAGGGGAACTTTTAAAATATTCTTTATACTGAGGCATCTATCACAATGATTTTTTTTTCCCTTTCAAATGATCTACAAGATAAAAGATACAGGCTTCTATTCAGAAAAAGGTTCTAAGGAGCCTGTGCTAGTGCAATTTAAGTTCTTGCTGTGACAAACTCATACCACTGTGATGAATGAAATACAATTATCAGAAACTCAGGAATATATTGGCTAATCTCAGTTCTGTCACTGCTATAAGGCAAAGTATGTAAACTTCTTTTGGCTTCCTATGCTCATAGGGGTGTTTTGAGGCTTAGTGTTTTTAAGCAGTCAGAGGGCTGTCTCAAGGAAACACTAAACATTACCAAGGTGGTATCTAACTTCAGTTAAAAAAGCCTTACACCACAATGAAATCTGACAATACAATTTCATTCCCACCAGATCTTCTGTTTACCAACACCATTAAGATGTTTTAAATTAAAAAACAAGAATAAGCCCCAAAATTCAGTCTTTCATTGGAACTTGCCTGTTTACATGATGCTTTTTCCTTTAGCATTTTCTGGAAAACCAGAAGTTGAATGACAATTTCAGTCAATGACAGCTATAATATTAACAATGCTTTAGAACACTAGATTCAGACGACTTTTCCTCTGTAATTAATTTGAGTTGCTGCATTGTTTTTTAAAAACTCCTTGATAGTCCTTTGATGTTACTATTACTCGGGGCAACAGAAAGAACCCTCAAGGTTTCCACTGGTAGCTTTGTTTCACCAAAAGACAGCATGAATGAACCTGTGTATGAGTTACATGGCTTCAGATCAATCTGTAAATCCTCCTAAATCTCAATGCCTCCAGCCGTCAGTTCAGTCTAACTTGTCTACTACAAAGAACATAAAATTAATCTTGTTATTCCTACATAATAGAAGTAATTGTTTTATACAGGACTGTAAGTTTTAGAGATAACTCAATCTCAAAGGCTCAGAAGTCTTGATGTTTAGGCTATTTAATATTAAATTAGGATTTTTAACTCTTCTGTCAACTTAAATCTGGATTTTTGCTCCAGCTTGCAGTTTGTTTTAACACACTATTTTGAAAACGGCAGAAGTTCAGAAGCCAGTTTCCAAAATGACTGGATGTCCTTGACTTGGGGGTACCAAGGTCTGCCAGAGGCACAGGGAGCATGGCAAGAAGTGGAAGCAGCAGCAGGTACCCAATTTGAAATCTCTACTACACATGTGATAGAGCCACCCTCCAGCACTGCTTCACAGCTTTGAAACCAGTCCAACATGAAAATACTCAATTATCATCTGAGCTGCTTCAGTAGGCTCAACCCGTATTTCAGTAAACAAATATTCACATTAACACCACCCAACCTCCCCACACAGGAGAGTTAGTTAATCAGCCATCTCTAAATGTTGAAAGATCAACATACAACAGCAGTTAGCTATGTGCTGCACACTTTGCATCCTACTGAAATGGCAGCAGAGTGGCTGGCAATACATGTGTCCATAACACAGTTTTCTGAGGACAGGGAGCCACTGTTTACAGAGTCCTGCACAGGTTCAGTAAAAACTGATCATGAAAAGAAGCTTCTGTTTTTATGGAATCAGGAAAGATCAACGAAGGAAAAACCCAATGCACTGATTACTACTTCCTATTATCATTCTGAAGAATTCCTGGGATCACAGACCTGGGATTTTCAAGTCAGCAGAGGTTTTAAATTATCAGCTCTTTCCAGAACTGTCTGATAGATCAAAAGTATCCAGGTAGCATATTTCATTTGTGGTTATTTTACAACTGCTCTCATGATCTATCTCTAGGTAGGGTTACACACATATATTTTTTCTCTAAAGTTCAAGGGTAGTAGGATAAACTGGGCTACTGCTGTGTGGGCATGGACCTTAAGTCTTCTCCAGACATCTGGAGATGCTCCTATCTTCTAGTAGTATGCAAGGTTTCTGAAGCACAGAGTCCAGCTGGATTACTCAGCCTCAACTACACCTAATATCAGAAAGGAACATAGCCAGGATACTCTTTTAACCTAAAGAAGAGTAAGGTGGTACTCTGTTTGGTAATATGAAGTTAATACTAAAGTATTTTAAAATATAGATTATTATTCTTTATGACTGCTTAGAATATTTCACAAATGTGTGTGAAGCCACAGACAAGTCTCCTGTTTTAGCTGGAGAAATGTTACCAGCCTAAGTTACTCATTGCCTTTCAGGTGCAAGTTATTGCCAAGCACTGCCAGGGGATAAGGTTCCATGGCAGCTCCAGGAAAATTCACCTGGATTTGCTCAGAATATCTTCCTCGATGGGTTCAACAAATAGATTGGACTAACTGGGATTAGACTTTATCTAGAGCAGCCTAAGTCCAGATAACCGCATCTGCTGGTAGTGATACATGATTAGTAAGAAACCTCCAGCAAAAAGGTCCTGACAACATCTGGAGGATGTATTGGTTTTTTTTCTGCTGGATTTTTATTAAGTGATGGCTTTACTTCCGTTGACTTCATTAAAACATTTTTAACTACTCTGGAAACAAGTAATAAAAATGTTCTCTTCCACAATTTACAATGCACATTCATCATCAAAGCATTCTTTTTTAGGAGAAAGCTGCTTCAACATTCTAACCTGACTCAAGAGTAGCGTCTAACAGATTTTGCTGGGATTAATGACCTTACATAAAAGATAAAATGAAACTTGAGACCAGCATCAAAATCAGATGAGAAACACTTCAGCAGACACTGAACAAAGAGATGCAACATCCTGCTGAGCTGAGGTTTCCTGCCTTTCTGTGCTGTAGTTCTCCTACAACACAGCCTCCACTATGGCACATTCAGTGCACTTCAACTTAACACATAATGCATGTAAAGCTTCTGGTGAATATCTTTATTCATGAAGAGTTGACACAAAACACAAATGACCTGTTTACAACTGACCACTTTGCATTACTGCTTGAACTTGAAAACGACTGCATGCATTAACTTCAGAGAGCATACCATTCACAATCATAAACATGCAGGTGATCTGCATAATGCTACCAACCTGCCCATCAGTCTCAGTTTCAACTGTGCAACAGAAAACCCTAGATCAACTGGTGATAGTTATCCAGTCCTTATTAACATCAACTTTTTCAAAAAGTGAATGCTTTAACTTCACTACTTAATTAATCACCAAGGCTTTCATCTAGTTCCTAAGGAACAAGCTCTCAAAATTATTTCAGAACTACTTAGCATTTTAAATTATCATCTTTTCTGCACACAAGCATTTATGCTGTAGACAGACATTGTACCTCATTATGAAAAAAAAGATAAGCATGGTTAAATACATTTCAAGGTTGCCAAGATAAAAGAGCCAAGGGACTGCTTTCTGACGTGGATAATTATACCAATTTCAAGATGTCTATGTTAATTCAGTAAAACAGTGATGGTACAATGTTAGAATTTTGGGGGTGACCTGGACCCTCAAGTCTGTAGACTGCAGATAAATAACAAATCTCATTATTTTCCTCAGAAATGCTCAAGAAAAAAGCAACAATATCAGCACAGAGGGCAAACCAATATAGTTAGTGAGTAAGATACTTAATAGTGTTAATTTACTTGCTATGAAACAGCAAATACCTGTCTTATGATCAACAAAATCTCTTTTGTTATATATTTATCCACTAGAACTATCAGTTAATGAGCTAAGATCATAGTAAAAATGAAACACAATAGATGCCATGAGTTTATTTCTTTTTTTAATATTCAGGATGAGTAAGTATAACAACTTTAAATACCATGGAAAATCTAGTTATAAAAGCAAAGGCCACATGAACTAACAGACATACAGCTTTACTCATCCCTTCCCTGTGAAACATTAAAAGTTTTAGTGCCAACGCTTATTTAGAGAGATCATAAATTAAAAACTTTTCTGACACATTCACTTACAGGGGTTTTGGTTTTGTGTGATTTTTTTAAGTTTCAGCCTTGGGCTAAGAATGGGTATATTAATCTGATTCTAAGTAACTGAGATAGCACATGGTAAGGAAGATAATATTCTGAAATGGAAGTTATTGCCTTACCGATCAGGTGCATTAATAAATCATGCAAGACTCAGTCTACTGGAATATGAAATAAAATGTGTTTCAGCTAAGCAGCCAGGGAGCTTTTTAGGAAAGTCTAGTTTCACATTTGCACTGGAGTAAGAACATGAATGCAGCAGGTTATCATATACTAAGGATGATAACCTCTTAACTACTAACGTGACTGTTTAAGGAGGTATCCTGCTGAATGAGTGAAACAAAGCTTCTCAAAAGGGAAGGTAGTAAAAAAGGGTGAGAATAATCTGAAAGACAGCAGTGCAGCACACTGTGTCATGACACCACCACCACAGTTCCTACTGGAACAGGTTTTGTCACTGGAGCTAACCTAGCTCTAACTCTAGCTCCAGTCCCTTCCTGGAGATAAAGGTTGTGCTAGCATCAAGAGTTCTTCTGCCTCCTAATAACACAAAGGCAATACCTGTGCAGTAGGTAGGAAAGAACTTCTTGCAGCAAAAGATGCCTTTTGCACATTAAACATGTAACAACACAGTGAATTTTGTTGGCAAGTATCTTTGTTAGGGGTGAGTCAGGACTTCAACCAGTGCTGATAAACCATCAAAACCTTGTAGCATAATTCTAGCTAACAGGACATAATTCTCCTACCGAAAACATGAAAAGACTGCAGAGATAACTCCTGGATCACAGTAGTTTAATGATACACTTCGAAAACTTGAATACACAAATAATCAAAGAACAATCCAAATCAAAGAATGAGAGCAGAAAGCACAAAGTGATATGACATTTGAGGATCACACGTCTGTGTAATGGAAAAAATTCCAAGAAAACTTCTGGAAGCTTTGATTTGAAAAAAAGTAATAGGATGATATTTATGATACTTAATTTTCAATTTAACATGTTCCATTAACTGTATATCCCTTACTGCAATAGTCAGGATTAACCTCATACTGCAATTTTTTTAAAGATAATAAAATTTTGACTTAGTAAATATTTTCCATTTACTGTCATTGTCTCTCCGTCCTCCATTCCATTCTCCCATGCTAATGCTCTCCCTATGTCAAATGTCCTCTAAGACAGCTTCGGACATTCACATTTCTGTATTATATTTCAGAAGGTCTTCAACAAAAGCATCTTTAGAAACACTAGGTACAAACAGCAAGTTGTCCAGGCTGTCATTCAGGAATACATCAATTGGAATTTCCTTTTTCATATTTTTCCTAGCCAACAAGCAAATCCTCACCCCTACCAACCAAGCAGGACAAAAACATTCAAGCCATAATAAAATTAGTGGCCTCATATTTCAAAAGGTTCACAAGTTATTACTTTATACATATTTGTCTAACATTTTGCAATCCAATCAGCAAGCTGAGGAATCCTCATAGGAATAAAATACTGAGTAGCTGAATCTATCAGTTGTGACAAAAAATCATGTTCAACAAATCTTATCACAGCACACCCTAGTGAAATGAACTTACAGACTGCTAATGTTTATTTCAGCATGCTCACCATGGCAACTGAAATCACTGCATATTTAGGTTTACAAGATTTTGTATTTTCTTCCAGGTTGGATCTGTTTTCTTGTGAGCAACAATTAAAAAACCCCATGCACATATCAATCAAAAGAATAAAATTACAGTTTCATAGCACATACCTATGATGGCCAATATGTCTTGCTCTTTTAATGTGCCCAACTCCTTTACATCCTGCTGTGGGACAGCCTCCATGCTCTAAAGCTTCCACCAATTCCAAGGGACCTGCATGTCAGGGGAAATTACGTATGAGATTAAAAAAGAGTATCTAATCTTTAAAAGTTATATAAATATGCATGAATACCAGAGTATCATAGTAAACATAAAGAAGAAATAAGTAAACAGAACCTAATTTTAAAGTACTTTAAGAATGCAATCTGCAAAAGCATGATGGAGATTCAAACAACCTAATCCTCTGGAGAAATAATTTTACTCTGTGTGAAAAAAATCTCTACAGGAGAGCTACATCTATATAAAAATGCAAATCTTGGAGGAATTGTATGACTTAAGATTTCTCTATTAACTACCCATAGTTCCAAACTGGTTGTTTTGCAAGAACACAGACAAAGTAAGTTACCCTGCTGTTCCTGAAGATCTGTTCATAATGGGTACTGACTTCTCCATTTTTAGCTCAAGTTTTCCGATGATCAAACCATGAAAACAAAGGCTGAAAATTCTACTAAAAGAACAAGCCATGAGAAGATTTTGACATTTTTACTTATCTGAATTTATGTTTGTCTGATTTTCATCAACCTGTGACAATGATGCTGCAGAGACATTAAAGCATGTAGCTGTCAAAACTAGCTTTGACACTCAAACAAACACAGTATATAACCCATAGTTTCATAGCAAGTGAGAGACAGACCTACTCCAGTATATGAAACTGAGAACACCTCCTGCACATCTGCAAGTATGTACTGTCTCTCTAGTACTGGTTTTACTTGAGAAGTACATGAACTTGTATCTCCCCCTACAGATAACGACATCGACATAGAAAGGTCTACTTAAATAGATTTTCCTGTTTTCCAAATTCTTGCTCGCAGATGGATAATGAAAGACAGAGAATGATTATGTGTCATTAGAACAGCCCAAAAGCATTTTTTAACAAATGTTCTACCTATGCTAACATTACAATGACTACACTGAAGTCCAAAGACTTCTATAGGCTTTAAAAGGCTCTAACAGATGAGAGAACAGAGAATTTTATCTTTCCTACCTTTATGCAAAATTGATGCCTGTAACATAACAAGTTAGTGACTCAGAGGAAGAGTTAACTTAATAGGGACACTTTTGTAAAGGGAAGTCCTGCCTCACTGATGCTCTAGTTTTGCAAAAAGTAGCTCCCTACAAATGTTCTCTCTTCACTTAAATTCAAACTCCCTAAAAATGTAATTTAAAAGAGCTGCAACTGGCTGTCCATATTTATGCAAGAAGCTGCTGCTTGCGTCACTGTGAAACAATAATAAAATCAACATCAATACATGGGTCTTAATTCCCAAACTGCTATCAAAAAGGTCATAAGCCACCATGATGACTTCACTACATCTTGAAAGAAAACACTATGAATACACAAATACTGGGAGCATAAGACCATTATGATGACTGTTCTAGACTAGTATTGCTAACATTGTGGCATCATTCACACAAAGCTTGTAGTGCTTAAGGCAGGGATCTGGACTGTGTCATTAAAAGGACTATCTTACTGATTGAGGAAAAAATATTGTGTCTTGTAAAATATTTTCTTCCGTCCTAAAACCCTTTCACAAAACTTGAAATGCACTTTAACTTACTTGGAAACCATATTAGTATTTTTATAATATTCTATATTCTGTAGCATATTCTACAGTAATAATACAAAGTCATATTACTGGAAGAATATATCATTCAGTTATCATCCTATTTTAATAGTATTTGTGCAGTTAATTAATGGATGGTCATTTTCCCTCCTGTCACATCATCCATCTTCGTTTCTGTAGCTTAACTAGTATCAAAAAGTCACTTCCGCCAGTCATACCCTAAAAGACATTAACAGTGCCTCCTGTGCCACCACCTAGAGGACACGATGTGTTGTATCTGATGGGCATCTATTTTGTTTCTTTTAATGTCTCCAACAAAATGAATTGATTTATTTTATACTCCCTCCTAGGCAAAGGTGTTTTGGTTTTTTTTTTTTTCAATCTTAGATAATAGAAATGTTGCAACTTTATTCAGCTCTTGAGCCTTATTACACAATTTTTATTTACGTGGTCACAGACAATTTTTTCCCACTGGACTGTTCCTTCTTTCAGTACACAGGACACACATCTCAGATTAAGCAGCAGATATGTGGTATCCTATCTTCTCCTCATTACTCATTTTGTGCTTTGGCACTTACGGCACTCTATTCAGACTCTGCTTTGAAGGCAGAATGATTAACTTCCTAACAGGCAGTCATCACTGCACCACTAGAGTGCTCAGAGAACTAATGAATATACTCTGATCACGCGCTTGATAGGAAACGTTTCTTCTTGACATTTTAGAGATGCTGCATTGAGGTACTGAGATTTTCAGGTAACACACTCACACAATTTGTGTGTGCCTTATCCCAGTTATTTTACATTTACTTTTTTCAGAGTACTTGGCATTGCTCAGCATTTCTTATTTTCCAAGCACAGCTTTTTCTGATCTTGGTTACAGCTGTGAACACTCAGCACTTGTGCAAACCATACCTCAGAGTCACAATATAAAACAATCCCAGAGAAGAGCACTCGCTTAAAAACTGCTTCGAAGTTTGCCTAAAGTGATTCCCTACAATTATGCAGAAACATACTGGCATAGGCAGGGATATCTTTACCACAGAAGTCTCTTCTCCCTGCAACCCTCAGTCTCACTTATGACAGACCTCCCACTTCTTCAACAAGTAAAACGAAATCTCCTGAGAGGACAAGCCAGTAAATACAGTATTATTATTGCTATCATACTGTTAGATTTATCTTCAATGTGGGCACCATTAAACTCTCTCTCCTCAGCTGAAGAAGAAAAGGAAGTTAGCTGGTTTTGAGGATTTCCCACAGCATTTGAAAGCTGTGTCTTCTCAGTGCAGTCTGGAGTCCTTTGAGCTAAAAAGCATACTAACCTTCAATAGAAGGTGGACAGAAAATTTTAAGAGTGATACCCTACCCCTGCTGAGGACCACAGCAGTTTAACCACTGGCTTCAAGAGGGCCAGGATTTTACACAAGAGATCTTTACCATTACTTCAGGTTTTGACAGTGGTTCTTATCCAGAGAAACACTGTATTTCCATTACAGTAAAGGTCAATAAAACTATCTACTAAATAGTGATTAATTACTGACTGTTGATTTTGCACTGAATGTCACATTTACATTATTTTGCATATCCTAGTTGCTACTCTTCGTTGGATGGCACTGGCAGGGAAAAAGACAGCACAGTACACGTGCCTATTAAAATCATTACAGTACAATATGATTTCTCTTACTTAGTGGGGGCTGAAGAGGGTGTCCGGTTTTTGTACACCAGCCTGCAGGATGGATATCAGGGCTATCTACATCAGTCCAATAATCATAAATACTATCCCAGCCATCAAAATGGACCTAAAAATCAAAAAGGTAAACAATATATATTAGATCAGAAAAATTTACAAAATCAGTTTCCTTAAGTAATCCCTAAAGATCACATGTTCATTAGACAAGTCACTTTAAGAAAACTAGAAAATACATGTACATTAGATTCTGGACCCAGGCATACTCCCACTGAAGGAAAGACAGAGGTGTCATTTGGTTGTTTATTAAGTCTTGCATCAACAGGCTCAAATCCCAGCAATAAAGCAGGCAAGTTTAGTTCTCACATTAATACTTGAATTAAGCATGAATTTCAGACTTTTTTCTCCCTCAAAAAAGCCAAAAATCCAAACATATTTTAATCTTCTGTTTGAACAGGATTTAATAATAGCAGAGCGATACGCAAAGTGCTAAAGAAATGGCATTTAACCATAAAAAACAAACAAAAACCCCCAATACACAAGTAACCATTTTACTAAAATCAGACTATACAGGATAAGGAGTTGAAATTCAAGAGAAAATCAAGTTTGTGACTTCCCAGAAAACCACCAGTATAGGTTATACATGCATTTTTTTTCAGGCTAAGTATCTTCATATCTTACTTGACCTCTGTACTAGTAAATAGGTCAGATCTCTCATGCATGTGGATGCACATACACAAACACATAAAGAGCTCTTTCAACAGATGCTACAAATTAGCCCTCCTGAAGCTACAAATCCTGTCATTTGAATAAATTAGACTGGAGAGGGGATTTTTTGTTTGTTTTGGTTTTGGTTTTTGCATGACAACTTAAAAGTTTAGATAGAAAATGTGTAGGTGTGAAGATGTTAGTTCTGATGACTCCCTATCACCAGTTAATTCAGATTCAAACTGAAATGTCAGATGCACTTCTGCTTGAAATACCATGTATGCCTAATAAATCTTTACTAACTGTAAACACAAATATCCTTCACATCCATCTAATAGGGTATCTGGAATATGCTAGCCCTTCTAATGGTTAGGGGCTTCAGAGAGTAAACTGGTTTTGTACAATAAAAGAAAAAATAATTCAATCATACAGCTTCTAGAAAACTGCAGTTTCTTAGAATATATTATCTGAAATTAATCCAGTCTAAAGTCCATAATTAATATATATTTCAGTATTGCAGAAGTCACTGACAAGTCACAAGAAATCATGTTTCTTTTTTTCTCTCTCTCCTCTCCCTGGAAGTTTATAGAGACAGATTCAATTAACCTAGGCCAAATATTTTATGGGTCCTAATACAAATATCACAGCAGCCCTTTGACACTTGTTATTAAATCACCACATTTCTTGATAGAATAGACAACTGTTTTATATCAACTATTCCCAAAGCAATTTTTGAACATATTCAACTCTTCTCTCTAATTATCTACGTCAGCAAATGTAACTAAGAGGATAATAGAACAACCCTTTCGAAAGGAATTATATGCATATTAATCAGTGAAAAGCTTAGCAGGACACAGCAATGTGACTCACTTCTTCCTGTGCTTACTTTTACAACTATAGCTTTTTGTTTTTACAAACTACCCATCAGTTACTCAAGTAGAGCAAGACAGAGAAACTTACTTTTATTCTATAGTCATCAGTATCTACAATAGTTGCTACTCTGATAAATACTGGGTTTCTCTTGTCAACCACTTCAAGTTTCATGTTTTTCTGAAAGCCATGAGAAGGTTTCTAGAAAAGCAGAACAATATTATGTGAAACAGAAGAAAATCTCAAAAATCTCACACAATTGTACAAGCATATAAAATCCATAGCAAACTGCCTGCCTTCATTATCTCAAAGCTGCCCTCCCTCTCCAACAAATCCAAGCATAAAAAAATCTTTCAAACAAGTGTTATTAAACTAGAGAAATAAAGTAACTACTTTGGGATTCCAGGTTCTCCATTCAAGCCTTCCAAGCAAGTAAGTAGGGATTTTTATTTTAAATCTGTTGGGTTTTTGCCTAAATTCTCTAAGAAAAGTTTTCCCAGAGACTGTGGACAACAGTTTCAATGCAGTACTGAAGTATTACATACCAGCAGCCTGAAATGTCTATGACATTGTCTACAAGAAACATTTCTGGGTTTTAGTATGTGTTTTCACTTTGTGGATCAAGCATTCTTTTTCAGTCTCCTACTGAAAACATAACTAATCCACTATGTAACAGTAAATAATCAGAACAAACATGACCAAATGCCTGTTCTGTAACACTATTCTGGCAAAGTAGGTCTTTGGTAGGAGTATCAGATTTTATCTTTGCCATCTACATCTATGAAATCTAAAGAAAAATTATTTCCATTTTCAAGGAACATATGCACATGACACATAATGGTTTTTATCTTAAACTTCTAGGAAAATAATCTATCTGTCCCTCTAAGACTTTCCAGAACATTGGTGCTTCTTCCTCAGCTGCAGTTTAAGGACTCTGTTTTCTTGCATAAAATACTGTGACTGTCTCAGGAAGACTTTACCCAAGCTCCAACACAATCAGCATTTCATTCTTATTAAATCTGTTTTCTTGTTTATCACAGTATTAATATGGTTACCATTATATTAGTACAGGAAGCAGGAATCTCTGGCTGTGAAACCAAAAGGCAGAGCACAGCTGACCTCCATGCAATCAAGCTCTCCTTCCCCTCCACCCCCAAAGCCCAGTGGCACACTCTATGCTACCTTTTGGGACCTACACCATCCCCAGCCACTCTCGGCTAGTATGGTTTCTGGAAGAGTGTTGAGCGATGCCAGCTAGTGCTCTCTCAGTTTAATGCTATCAATGCCTGCACGCATGTGGCATGTCCTTTTCCATTTCCTGGTACAGACATGGCCAGCCAGACCCTGCCCACTGCTGAGCCCTGTGGCTGTTCCCTTAACCCGAGGGGAAATTAAAATATGAATGCTCTGAGAGAAAAAGAACACATTTGCTTTTAGCTCAATGTAGTCAAGGTCACAGCCCACTGCTCTTTTACCAACGACTATACCTTGCAGATATAACCAAATACCTTCTTAAACCTTGCACAATGTGTATTCCTGCCAAGAACGTAAGATCGAGACACGTTATTAAGCCAGATGCATTCTGAGGTGATAAACTGCAGGTCAGTAATAAACTCCGGTGAACTACTGATCCCAGGAACTGCTTGCTATAAGCACCACACCTCTGCTTTTGTTAATCCAGCTCTTAGCAAAGTGTTACTCAGAATTAGTGACCCTAATCTGAAAAGCCAAGGCAAACCAGCTTCAGCGCACTGTGAGACAAGGGGCTGGGAGCTGCCAGCCATCTGATGATGGCTCCTAACAGCAATCCTTTCTGCATTGCTGATCAGTCCACTTTACTCACTGAAATCTTAAGAGCTCAAGAAAGATGGGTGTCACTGAAATAAACGAGCAAGTACAAAGCTAAACGAAAAGGACGTTCACAAACACCATGGTTAAGATGTGGAGCTGCCTGTGGATGCTGCCCATGTAACCTAGTCACAAGCTCACAGAAGGGTATCACTGAAGAATATTAAATACAAACTCTCTCTTTCCTACTGCCAGAGACAATAAGACTAGACAGGCAACCAGCCTGACCTCCTACAATCATTTTTACATTCTCACTGTATTTATTACACCATTTAAAATGTACAGATAGAAATACCTATGTTCAAAATATGTTATGATGACTCAGTAGCTATCTCATTATTTCTAATAACTAGGCAGTAATTTCCCATAGCAAATTACATTTATTAGTAGTATTTTGTAGCATTTAATCTCATTTATAATGATTAAAATAATAAAGTGATTTATAGTAATAATTATCTGATTTCTAACAGTAAACTGCAAGCTTGCATAAAAATAAACCACCTATTATGCAACTAATTGATTACATTTGGAAACACAGGAACACCATATATGTATTCTCTTCTTCAATTAATTATATGCAGTTAAAAACATGAAAAAATATAAGCATTTTCTCACCACTTTAAAAGCCCTTGCAGGTGCAGGTAACGAACTGGTTTCTTCCAAATACTTCTCCCAAGAAAAATGCTTAGCATGTGGATAATCTAGCACAGAAAAAATACAAGCAAAATTAAATGTTGCAGCGCAAAAAATAAACCTGATGACTAATTAGAGAATGCCTAACATCTCTATAATACTTTTCTGATTTATGCTTCAGATTTATAAAATAATTACAAGAAAGCTACTCTAAATTGTATCTGACACATTCACCATGTAGGTTAAAAAACCCAACGATCTCATACACAATACTGCTGAAAAAAAATCACAATTGCTTTGGGTATGAGAATATAAAAAATGTGGACTGGAAAAATATGTCCACTTAATTAATAAATTCATTCAAGTATTATAAAACTAATCCTGTATTTTATAAACAGTATTTTACCTGCTAACACAATCTAATCAGTGACAGCTTTGAACCACAGTAGAGCACACCTGACTTGCTACTCTTTTAGCAAGTGAATTTGTTTTTACATTTCTAAAAAGATAGCTTGGACATTTACTATAAGAATAATTCACAGACATCACCAAAGAAGATGTTGCCCTTCTCTCATGTTGCCTGTATCATGTTTACAAACACTTTATTCAAGAAACACAAAGACAGCTTTGCTCTTAAAGAAAAGGCAGTGCCTGTCTTTTGCCTTTAATCTGCACCAGAAGTTTAACTTGAAATTTAAACATTATGATTCATAATCTAGAATTGATTGAAACCAATTCTGATTTGTTTGAAAAGAGATTTCACCAAACAATAGGTAGTAATTAACCTCCTGACAGACAGATTGCTTATGACCTTTTAAGATTGGTGGCTATTAGAATTTCTGTCAAAGTCGGTTTTAATCAATTAAAATTTTCCATGTTCTCAGACCATGGATGGCAGTTTCTGCAACAGGGCATTTAGATCACCCAGCTGTACACAACAGTCTTGAAAAACTGGTGGTCTTGTATTTCATACTGTCAAACACACTTTCATCTTTCTGTATTGTCTCTCACTGTGTTTTTCTCCCTTCTAAAGATCCCTTACAAATTTGATTCCTTAATAAATGTAAGGCAATCTTCTCATCAACCCATTATCTTGCATATTTAGTTCACATTAAGATGTTTTTCTTATCCAATAATCTTACACACCTGGAATTTGTTTTATTAGCATTTACACAATGTGAATCTTCTAAGTGAATACATTCAATCAAAAAATACAAACTTGTTCAGATTCCAAGGAATGGATAGATGGATATCATGGACAGATGCCTTTACTAAAGCAGCACACATGTGCATACTTAACACCTGATGTCTACTGTACTTCTAAATATATTATGTCCTGTAAAAAAAATTAACTCCCCAAATACCAATTCTTAACTACAGAAATAAAAATTCAGGAGAGGTAATAATAAGTTTATTTTAAGTTTTAATGTTACTAGCTGACCACAACCTCCTTAAACCTTTCAGATATGTAATAAGATACAAACCGGGAGGGGTGATGAGTGTCCTTTTATGTTCTTTACACCACCCAACTGGATGAATATGTGGGCTAGCTGCCTCACACCTGGAGGAGGAGAAGAAGGGCATTGATAATGCAGTTCTTCAGACATCCTATTATGCTTAGAAAACAAGACACAGAAGAAAGATTTAACAAATTCCAAAATAACCTATGACACCTTCAACTTACACTTAAACTGCAAACATAACCTGAAGATATGAATGTATTTAACAAGAGACTTATTACCACCTAAAGAAGCATAATGCTTTATTTACAATTTCACTAGAAGATCAAAAGTCAGTGGTAGATCTTCACTGAGAAGCTATAATGCTGGACCCAAAAAACGCACATGTAGAGACTTGGTAGAACACAGTACTTGCAAGAACACAGTAATCCCATCAAAGATAGATGAGGTTTTGCAATGCCGAGACTGAAACTTTAAACGAAAAACTTAAAAACCTTGATTAATGATCCAGGATGCACCTGGAGGCAGATTAGAAAATTATACATAACTGCAATGCACTGTTAATAACAAGTAAAAATTCAAAACCAGATTCTGAGTGGTTTGAATGGAGCTATAAACACGTTATTATAACACAGCAGCACGTAAGCAAAGTACATCTGAGAAAAACTGTCAGCAAAAAAGGATAAAACAGCATTTTAGGCCCCAAACTGCCTGAAAGAATCCAGAATTAATCAGTGATCCAAGACCGCAAACTGCTCTAAAAAAGCTGATAAAACTCTCTTACTCAAGGGACTAACAACTTCCCATATTTTCTGTCAAGTGGATCAAATTTTGCGCTAGTGCTGTTGCCTGTGGCATACCACAAGAACCACAGAAGACTAACAGAGGCAGGGTGAGCTATACTTGACATGTGCTGGCATCTGTCTGAAGGGAGATTGCTCTCCCTGTGCTCACTGGTTCACTTACATCGTGCTTCGAAACGAGCAGCAGTGGCTAATGGCTATCAAGTTCTGTTAGCACAATACACACTGCAAAAAAAAAAAAAATCACACACACTGCAAAAAACATAACTGATATAAAAGCAGATGAGAGAAAAACTTTTTAAACATTCAGTATGATTCAATTACATATAGAACTATATGACTTTATTACATATTGTATTATTATTTCATAATATAATACATTATGTACAATTTAACATATAATGTATATAATATATAATGTATATACTATAATTATTTTATTATTACTCAATATTATTAGAAAAGGCAAAAAGTAAGATTGATCTACAGGAAAAGTAAAAAGACATCAGACTCTGCTGTGAAGCACACACCAGCCCTACGTCTGCATCAATACTTAATGATTGGTTTTGAGTTGGCTGAACTTTTTAAGCACGTAAGTACTATCTACTTTTTAAAGAAGTAGATAGCACTTATGTAGCGAGGGTGACTAAGGAACATCATGCTGACACAAAAAGCTAGCATTACTCTGCATGGCACTACACTACACCACGCAAACATACTGTTAGCCTCTATTTAGCTGGAAACTCATACATAGCCATGTAATTCTCACGTAGATCTGTCCTTATGGACCCTGCCTCTCTTAGGAGTCTGTCCCACCTAATTTCTTCTTTAGTTAGATAAATTCAATACTACATTACACTATCTCTCTCTTCCACTATTTCCTAACCCCAAAGGTGTGTCAGTAGCTGACATTAAATATTCCCAGCTATGTGGCCTCTCTCTTCTGGGAATCCCATCAGCATTTCCAACTCTCTAGTGGCCATGAGCTCAGTGCCTCACTCACTCCAAGGACCAACAAACTGCAGACTAAATTGAATGAAGTAGCTAAGGCCTTCATTCCCCATGCCCCCTGGAGGGATCAAGAAACCAAGCTTAAGTAGTCAAGTGGTAGTCTAGATAGAAACACTCCTCAAATATTTAATGAGAAAAGCAGACAAGCGGAGGGCATCCACGCATGGACATGTAGTTCATATACAATAATCACAACATAAAACACTGAAACACTCATTGTGATCCAGTTTCTATTTATTCCCTCTCTGAAGGCAGTGTCTCAAGTATTAGTCTGGAGAATAGCATGTATCCTCTCCCTTTCCCCTCAGCCCAAAGTTACTAATGCAAAAATACCTGAACCTGACTATTCTAAAACAATTATCTGTATCTATCCAGAAAGTATTATCATGTTGGAAGTTTGTATTAATTAAGTTCCCTTAATTAGCAGTACTAATTTATATTTTTTTAAAAAAATATCACACATTGATAATCTGTAGTACCTAAGAGGGTGCAATGAACTGTGCATAACAGAAAAATAAGTTGAAGGTAAATTAACAGGCACTGTAATGTCTTAAGGCTCAGATCAAAATGCTAGGTCTGCAGATCTTGAACACAAACAGGACTGCAAAAAGAAACACAGCATAGAATAGACTGTAGACTGAACCAGAAAAGACTACAGACTGAACCCCTACTACCACATTGCAGTTTTGAACCTGTACTGCATAGAAGAAAAATGAAGAAGCACATCGCATTTGGAATACACAGAATAACACGATTTTTTTTTTTTAAATGTGAAAAGCAATTTAATATTATGTCTAAAATTCAGTATGGCTGTACTTCAACAAAAGAAATGCAGGTTGGGTGTCTCAGAAGCATTGTCTCACAACAAGCATTCCTCTAGCCTTCTATCAAAAAGAGTCAAGCCCTAATGATGAAAAATTTTGGCCAGCTTACTACAATTATCTTGTGCTTTATGTATGAAACAGCTTTGATACTATTTCTTTGTAATGATGCCAAACAGATCAATTTCTAGCAGATAAAACCTACCTTTGATAGACTCTGTAATGACTCTGACAATAGCCAAGGATTCAACTCACTTCAAGAATACCAACCTTTTGTCCTACTACAATATATAAAGCTATACTGTATGTATTTAGTATTTATAGTATCACACCAGGCACACTCTGAATCACTGAAGCTGCCATTAATAAAAGGAAACAAAAGGACTTTTGTGATAATTTTGCACTGTTAAAACTCAGCATCTGACTCCTAGAAACACTTTGCCCCAAACAAATCGGAGAAAAGGTGAATGCTTCATGCTCCCTCTGTTCTCTTCCTTTCTCTTTACAGTAATTGTGAAGAGAAGCTAATGAGCAAGGGAGACAGCACTTCTATCCCTTTCAAAGTGGAGTTTTACATGGAAGAATTTTACATGGATGAGGTATCCTTCTGCACTGGAAGGACATAGCCTCTTACTTCCTGAAATGCTTTGGAGTAAAGTCCACAAATTATTTTCAAAAGTCTCTTGAGTTAAATTTGGGAACAAGACCCAGGCTCATGAGTCGCTGTGGTATTACTAGTATTATACTTAAAATAATGAGATAGCTGTGTCAAAAGACTTATCAGGACAAGCCTTCTAAATGCATTTGTTCTGTTTTGCTTTTTCAAGCACAGTCTGAACATACATTTTTATAAAATTCTACAAAGTAAATGCCACTGCACACACTTCTTGCCTTGAAAATTCAAGAAGCAGCAAGTGACCAAGGTATGTCACAATGAAAGATGTACTCCTGGAAGATGCTTTGACATTACAGCAGTGGTAGCCAACATGGAACATGTAGCAATGAGTGCTACACATCACAGCATTGCAAAATAGCTATAAAACATCCACATTTTGATTTGCTTTAACAGAAAAACCCAGTCATTACAAACGAGCCTATAAGAAACTTCTGTAACCATGGTGGCCTCAGGAAAAAAAAAATCCCTGTTCCAGCAAAACCAGGTCATGCAGTCCATCTTTACCTACAGATTTCACACAGCCTTTAAGCTTCTAACAGTTCATTTAACAATAAAGAGTAGAGATCAGTAAAAGACACACACAATTTAAAGTAAAACTATTACGCTTTAATGTGTGTTATTTCATGGACATATTATCTAGTTTGGAAGAACAACAATAGTCTATCAGACTAAGCCTAAGACTTGTCAGCTGGAATGCTAAAGGAAACTCTGACTTTTCACAATCAATTTGCTGCATCCCACAGCTTTTTATCTCCTTTGTTCCAAAACAGAAAGCAGATCACCCGGCTCACGTGCTTCATAGAACACATGATGCATGAATTGTGAAGATGCTTGCTAGACCAAAAAGTTTACCACCACTAGCAAGAGCTTAAGAATTTTGCACCTCCAAACCTTCCTACCCCTGGACTGCAGCAAAGCACCACCACCTTCCACCAAGCAGTGGACAGGTGACAAACGTCCACTCAACTAATATAGCAAGACTGTAAAGTCCACACAATTCATGCCACTTGACATCTATTTTTTCTGTTGTGTGAGAACACACAGACAGAAAAGACATACTGGAAACTGAAGCTAATCCAGGAAGCTGAGGTGGACTCAAAAGCAGCAGAGCACACTACCTGAACACGCAGGAGAGCCACACACAGGGACAGAACAAGCGGCAGCTGCCCTGAGTTATGGACAGCTTATCTACATCTTAGGAAAGTCAAAGCAGGGAAGAGCTCCATGTAAAAGGTCAGGAGAAAGTTCTGCAATAAGCAAAGCCAAGGGCAGCTGACAATGTGAGCCCCTGGTGCGTGTACACTCTGTGAAACGAACATGCATGTGGTTCAACAATCCCCTACTCATGGCAGGAGAACAGATCCTCAGGGGAGACTCAGATATGGAAGAAGACTTAGTATTTTTTCTACTGGTCACTTTCAGCTGTCCTGTTAATTTTTAAAAAAAATCTGTTTCATACATATAGATCATTAAATTCAGATCAAGAGAGATGGATGATAACACTCACTGTTAAAAAAATGAAAATTCTTTTAGAAAAATATTTTCCAAAATGTGTCTCCACCTGAAGATCTGGACAGAGTTTTTATTTAGTAATCAACATTTTCTTCAAAATAAGATTTGTTATTTTGTTTTGAAATAATTTCTGATTTTTCCTTGTGAGGAGACAAACCTTTTGGCATTTTGATTTTCACTTTATTAAATGTAGATAAATCTGTATTGAAAATGCAATCTATCAAAAACCACTCATGCATACATGCATTATACCCATAAATAATATGCCCTCAAAAATGTTACTTATACAACTTCTCGATTGTAAGATGTCAGTCATCTAAGCATGCATAAAAAAAGAAGGAAAAAAAAGAAAGAAAAACATAGAAACCATCCTGCAGCCCCACCTAGTGCATAAGTGAGAATACTTCATCACTGACAAGTGTAAAGCTCATAATATTTTAGGTCAGGACTTCCCAAAACATGGCTGATGAGGTTATGATATGCATCCAGAGTTTGTATAGCAAGCCACTTTACTGTATTTTCTATTTAGATTCTGATAAGACAGCTGCCTGGTGATTTGCGTGAAATTTTAGAGCTTTAGGGTCAAATAATGGTCCATTATCCATTTAAATAGTTAAAAGCATGCACTCTAACTCATAGTTCTTTAAGATTGTTTTAACTTATTTCTGACATAATATAACCCCTTCAAAAAGACTGTTCCTTTCAAAGAGAGAGTGGAGTAAAGTTAATGATCTCAAAAATTAAACAAGCAGAGCATGACTTTTAAGGATTTGGCTATTAGCAAAGTAGCAGATGCTCGTGGAGCAGAACTTGGCCTCTTGCTTTGGTTTCACATCAAAATTCAGTCTGTTTCAAAACATACAGATCAGAAAATGGTTGATAAAATCAAAAGCTGCTTTTTTCTTTACGAGGCACATTAGAAATAATTTTTTTCTATGCAAGACGGACAGGAACAGAACAGTGAGTGAAGGATGGGACATCATATTCTCTCACACCAGTAAGCTGATCCCAGAAGCTGACTGTAGCACCTTCTCTTCAGGCAAAGTTCAGACCAAGCCAAGGATGAGGGCAGCCAGAGCCCTCTCACCTAGCATGTTTGGGCTGCAGCATGTCCAGCACGGCCATCGCTCCATCCCTCCTGTGGGCAAAGAGCAGTAAGCTAGCACAGCTTCACCTCCTGCGCAAGCTCTGGCTGTGTTTGGGTTTGGTCACAAAAAATTAGGAAGCTGAGGCAACATTAAGTCTGTGTATAAGAAGAGCAGATGCAAGAGAATGGTGAATTGAAAGTCATTGAGGACCTGTATTTAATTCATAGTTGAGACACACACAAAGATTCCCAAATGTTATTTCCAGTTTCAGACAACCATAAGAAAATTTGGAAATTCCACTCAGAGAGAGTATCTTTGGCTCTCTGTGAAGCATTATTTGTTTCATCAAAAAAGACCTGATGGCTTGTGTCACACAGGTCAAAATCCTCCTTCCTGAAGGAAAGTCTTAAATTTGTCAGTGTTCACTTTTCTTCCCTCTAAAAGCCAGAGCCAAAGGACAATTTAATGGGATTTATAATGCACTGAAAGTATGACCACCATGCATTAAAGAGCTATAGCAGCGTCTAATACTAGCCAGGTGTCCTGGGTGAACCAGGGTCATCATGAGAACAGGAGGAAGAGGCAGAAGCAGAGATATTCACCCGATGCCTACCCCTGAATGAGCTGTGAGATATGCAAAAGGATTTCAGCCGCCACAGTGAGCATCTTGTTACCTGGCTGCTCCAATGCTGGGATAACAGAGCCAGTAGCTTGGAATTAGAGGGTAAGGAAGCCAAGCAGCTGGGATCCCTGTCTAGGGAAGGGGGCATTGACAAGACAATTGGAAGAAAGATACAAGCCCTCAGCCTCTGGAGACTTCATTCAGGAGTGAAGGAAAAGGATCCCTTCAAGGAAGATGTTACATGTCACCCAGGTAACTGGGCCACCATGGAGAGAGGTATCCAGTACCTGAGGGAACAAGCTGTGCTGGAAGTGATTTATAATGATCCAAACACTGAGCAGTTCCCCACAGATCCAGATGAAGTCCAATGCACACAGCCCATGTGGCAGAAGTTTCTATGAAGTGCACCACTGTCATATGACAACTCATTGGCAGTAGTGTCCTGAAAAGAAGGCAAAGAACAAATGGCGGATGAAGCGGCTGGCCAACTCCAGCAATGTGAAGGAATGCTCTCTTCTTCCCTATGGGCCTGCATCTCATCTCTGGATAAACTGCCAGACATGCTAGTTGAGAAACTGTCCCGATAGTTCCAGTGATTCAAGAGTTAGTTCTGCCACCAACCTGTACAGGCCTGTATCTCAGCTATTATGAGTAAGCATTCCTCTGCTCACGAGAGAAGATATAGAAGGTACACACCATGGGATACCCTGTGGTTTTACCTGTGTGACCACAGAGAGCACATGAGGGAGTGGGATAGAAAACCTACCTCCACTCTAGAGGCACAGGTACATGAGCTGCAAGGAGAAACAATCACAAAAGGGGATTCTTCCCTGAGAAATACCACTCCAGTTTCCAGTGGGTAGTTCCCCAGACAGAGTAGAAGGGCTGATCTCACTTCTGATCTTCTTGAAGGGACTTCTGATTCATGTTCACAAAAAGTGAGTAACAAATACTATGAACAGGATTAGAGAGGCCCTGGCTCCAGCCAGGTGGAGGAAAGGGATACCTGGGTTTATTGGACTGTGTGGATTCAATGGCCTGGCACGTCAGGAGTATAAGGGTCTAGTAGACAGTTGTGCACAATGTACCCTGGTCCCATCTAGCTATAAAGCAGCGGAACCCATTGGTGTTTCTGGAGAGGGGGATCCCAACAGCTAACTGTATTGAAAGTGGAAGTGAGTCTATCTGGGAAGGAGTGACACTCCATTCTGACTGGCCCAGAGGCTCCATGCATCCTTGGCACAGACTACCTCAGGAGAGGGTATTTCAAGGACCCAAAAGGGTAACAGTGGGCCTTGGAGATGGAGAAAACTGAACAGTTGTCTAACTTGCTTGGTCTCTTGGAGGAGCCTTCTGTTGTGGTGTTGCTGAGGGTTGAAGAACAACAGGTGCTAATCACTACCACAACAGTAGCGAAGGAGAAGGTTAATCAAGCCAGCTTGTGGATGTGAAAGCCACGCGGCTAGCTTTAGACATTGTTGATCAAGGAAAATGGCCAATGATCTATCTTTATATTAACTCATGGGTGGTGGCAAATGCCTTGTGGGGGTGGTTGAAGCAATGGAAGCAGAGCAACTGGCAGCACACAGGCAAACCCATCTGGGCTGCCCCACTGTGGCAAGATACTCCTGCCTGGACAGAGGAGCTGGTTGTGAAAGTACACCAAATAAATGTCCACATACCTGAGAGTAAGGCCACTGAAGAACATCAAAACAACCATCAGGTGGATCAGGCTGCTAAGATTGAAGTGGGTTAGGTGGATTTGGACTGGCAATGTGAGGGTAAATTATTTATAGCTCAGTGAGCCCATGACACCTCAGGCCATCAAGGAAGAGATGCAACATATAGATGGGCTCATGACCCGAGGGCTGGACTTGACCATGGACACTATTGCACAGGTTATGCATGAATGTGAAATACATGCTGCCATCAAGCAAGCCAGGTGGTTAAAGCCTCTGTGGTATGGAGGACTGGCTGAAATATATATATGCTGAGCCCTGGACAGACTGACTATATCACACTCCCACAAACCCGCCAAGACAAGCACTGTGTGCTTACAATGGTGGAAGCAACCACCGAATGGCTGGAAGCATATCCCATGCCCTGTGCCACCACCCAGAACAGTGTTCTGGGACTTGAAAAGCAAGTCTTATGGCAACATGGCTCCCCAGAAAGAACTGAGTCAGACAATAAGAATCATTTCTCAAACCAGCCAAGGGGATATTCTATACCATATGACATCATGCTCAGTATATAAACTGGGGGAGCTGGCCAGGGTGGGCAGGAATCACAGCTCGGGAACAGGCTTGGCATCAGGTTTCGGGTGGTGAGCAATTGCAATTTGTGTATCACTCATTTTGTACATTCTTTCATTAGTATTATTGTTATTATTATTTCTTCTCTCCTTGAGTTGTCTATTAAACTCTCCCTACCTCAACCCATGAGTTTTTACCTTTGTCTTCTGATTCTCCTACCCATCCCACTGAGGGGAGGAATGGCCATGTGGTGCTAAGTTGCCAGCTGGGCCGAAACCATGACACCAGGGTACTTATTTTCAACCATTAACGTATCTTCTAATGCTCAAGAAAAAGTCAGGCTGAAAGCGTGAAGCCTAAAAAAGCTTAGGTGATGGTAACAAATTTCTGTTGCCTGAAGTCCAGTAAAATCAGTCAACTGTCTTTTAGTTATCCAAAAAGAGGAAAGGATTTTTAACCTCAATGAAAATGTTCAATCTACTCAAACGAACTAAATCACAAAAGGTATACAGAAAAAAAAAGAAGTACTTGTTTGAAAATAATCAACTGCATACACTAAATACATCGCTTCTCCTTCATTATAGTTCTGAGATTGAAATTTAAATACAGGCGAGGGGAACTGTGAGGCTCCACTCTGGGCAATCCCAACAGCACTCTTCATTTTTTAGTTACAAATACCGGTTGGTAGATGTGAAACTTATGCACCTAAGATATTTTAAGGCCCCTACAAACCTGGTATCTAAAATTAAAAATGTAAGTGGGATACATTCAGGATGCATTTTCAGGCTCTCTTTTGGTCCGACATTCTGCTGCTATTTTCATTTGCTGTTCTTTTCTCCCATTTTCTTTCCTTCCTCCTCTATTCACTCTTGTTCTCAATGACAGCAATGTAGAGAGGTAGATTATGACACTCAGAATTTAATTTCCATGAACAGTATTTCTGGAAACATCTTCTTGCTTCTTCCAGAAAGGTATTTTATGATCTCACCAAAAGAACAAATCTTCAGCTTGGCTTTGGTATAAATATAGCTCCAGCGATTTCTCAAACACCTATACATTTTCTCCACTTCAATTTTGCCTCATCCTTTAAGAAGGTATTATTTCATGTTCTACATATGAAATTCAGAAAACCCACTTCAGAATACTACTACTTCAAAAATATAAAGCCTGGTTATGTACTCAAAAACTGCTTTTCCCTCTTCTGAGAAGACTGGGGGACAAAACTCTCCTGACATGGGAATATTAGCAAGCCTGAAATTCAGTGCACAACTACTATACACTGTGCAATGTTTTAGAGAGATACGTATGCTACCTCTGAACAAACTACAGATTATATTGCATTGTGTTTGTCCTAAAAGCCTTGCCTAACTGCTGTTTTCATTATTAATTAATGGCATAACTATTATTAGTGAGCATTCAAATATCAGGAAATTCAGAACACCTTTTCCCAGTCCCTGGTTTTCTGTTGCTTTGTAGAGGAAATATATGTTCTGTATTACTTCTTCATGGAAATAATAACTGATCTTTCTGGTCTTTGACTCATATGGCCTATTATCTTGATATTCAGTTCTTGACTTCACTGAAATGCTGCTTCAACATTTTAGTTCTCCTACAGCTTATTCATCATGTAACCCATACTATACGTATTTCAAGAGATGGAGTCCCAAAGTTTTGAAGTTACATAATAGTTTCACATTGTTCTCATTGATGTAGTGCTTACCCAGTCATCAAACACAGATGAAGAAAACTTTCATTTATTTTTACAGGCTCAGCTGTATAAATAAGTTGCCACTACTGAACCCAAGTTGTAGGCTTACAATGTTCTACTTGTTCTGCAGTAACTTGCTCTTCTAATAGTGTAAGGTATATTACTTTGCTCTAGGTGACCTGCCAAAAGAATATGCAAGTGAAAATACAAACTTGCACTATGACAGCCAAAGCCTGAATTTCCTTCAGGATCTTGATGCTCACAGCATGTGCTTCTCCATCCACTGACTTTTCTATATAGCTACACAAAGCCCCTCAACCATACAAAATGCAGAAAGGTCATCTCTAACACAGGTCAGGATAGCAGGATCCAAATTTTCAGAGAAATGTAGAACACAAAAGACTAAAACCAGGTTTTGCCACTATCCTGATGCCTTACAGAAGATGGTTAAGGTTCAAACTGAACAGCACAAGTGGATCAAGAATCTTATGAGAAAAAGCAGCCCTTCTTTCAATTTACAACTGTATGTAAACCTAATTCCAAGTACAGTCAGTCACCTTATCATGATGCATATTCTTCAATAAAGATATCAACCTCAGAGATATTGTAGATTAATTTCTCATTTCAATTACACAACTCCAGATGCAGCAGCACACGTGAACACTCATTTAGCAGAATCTTGACATTTTTTAGGTGCAACCTGACATGGGAAATTTGACTCCTCCTGTCTGCCACTGAGACATGCTTTGGTGGCCACAATTACAAATCTTGCAAAAGTTGGTATGGTAACTGTATCGACAGTCTGGAAAGTATCACAGAAAACAGTGCTTAAAGCTAACACATTTCTGATATGTCTCACTAGGATACAAAACAAAAACATACCAGTAGTCGTAACTCTCATCCCAGTTGTCAAAATGAACCAGAAAACGATTGTCCACCATGTCTGTTACCGTAGCAACACAAATGAAAGTCGGGTTCTTCTTGTCTACAGCTTCCAGCTTCATCCCCACTCGAAATCCCGATGGAATGACTGTCTACATAGAGAAAGACATTTAATTGAAGATAAAGACTATAAATCCAGAAATCTCCCCAGTGTCCACAGTCAGTATATTCATGCCATTTCTAAGTTTCCTAATTAGCTGCCCCAGCAGAGTGGCAGCAGCCTAATTAGTTGACATGTGAGATGCTCAAACATAGAGACTTGTGGGTTTTGAAACAAAAAAAGCCCTGAACATGCTGCTGAAATTAAATGTGTTGGTTTTAAATCTTAGATACTTTTTACAAATGACTGTGCTTGTTCCACAACATTA
Organism: Athene cunicularia; assembly: GCF_003259725.1. Lineage (NCBI taxonomy): Eukaryota > Metazoa > Chordata > Aves > Strigiformes > Strigidae > Athene > Athene cunicularia. The sequence goes on along the minus strand of NW_020799097.1, from coordinate 60,114,568 downwards.
CAGTGCGAGACTGTACAGTACTAATAACAAGGCTTAACTTTCATTTAATATACCATTTCTGAATGTGCCAGATCAGATGTTTAAACAGATGAGTAAAAAGTTAATGGATCAGAACTGAAGAGGTGAACTGGAAACTGTTACTGAATTTGTTGTAAACATTTTTATCTTAAATTCCAGGTGTCAAAGTCTGCCATCACTGAAATGTGCTGTCTCTACCACACACATAAGCATACTAGCAACTTTCCATACCATTAGTAACAAGTGAGTACTTACTGCATTCTGGTTTTCAAACAGTGATTTAGGAGCAGCTTGAGCCTTGCATGCCTTTAGGTACGAGGGCCAGCTGAATTCTTCTTCCTTATATCCTAAATGAGGGTCATAAAAGAAGGGCAAGAAATGATAGGCATGAGACACAAGGTGCATGCAGGTGATTTGATCATAACTGATGAAATTATTTTTTCCATTCCATTCTGAACTGTTTCGTACAACTTCAAAATTGAAAAGATGATGCACTATTAACTATTTATTCTAATTTTATATCAACTACACTAGGAAAATTTACTTTAAAACTACTTATTAATTCTATCCCAATGTGAACTCAACAAGTCTCTCAGGGAGCACTGGTTAGGATTATTCAGCATCTGGTATGAGGAATCATGTTCTTTATTTAGGGCTGTCTGAGCTTCCTTACCAAAATGTCAAACTTTCTTAACACTGAGCAAAATACTCTGTCCATTATTTGTTTCTTATAGTTTGCTAAGACTGACATTTGAACTGCTCCTAATCTTCATCTGGGAAGAAGAATAGTCATAAATAAAGAACTAGGCAAGAACTCAGTATATTTCAGCTCAGTTTCAATTTCATCTTCAAAACAACCTGGGGTGTATTTGTTAGAAAATCACTGCTCTATCCCTGAACACCAACCTCTCGGTCCTGGCTACCAAGGGAACTGAAGGTCCTCAAGGGGCAGAATGTAGGGAGAGCCTAGAAACTAAAATCTGTAATTCTACCAGGTACCAAAAATCAGCCTCAGTAAGATACCAGTTTTATAGTATAATCTCCCTCCCTTCAAACAAATCTCTCCAGGTAGCACAGACCACGAGTCACCTGTCTCTCCCCCCAAAAACCACACTATATCACCTCTCTACCTCACACGTACCAACCAACTTTCCTTTGGCGGCCTAACACACACACACAACCAACAAGCTTGGGGCAAGTGCTCTCCAGCTGCCTTTCCACCTGTTGCTTCTAGTTCAGAAACAGCAAAGGGCCTACAGGCCTCAAACCTCTTCCCACTATGCCAGTCAGTCTAATAAAAAAAAAATTCCCTCCTCCTCTAGACTTTACTACCTCCTCAGGCTATCACTAATACAGCATGACCACTACTAGCTTTAAAACAAACTCCCTATGTTTTATCAAAACAGTTACTTACACCATCAATGACCCAGAACCCCTTATGTATTTACATATAAACTGTCCCCTGCATGGACATCCCACATTTTTTATTATGTGCCTACAGCACTTGGAAAGAAATCTGTATTACTGCTGATATTTGTCTCTTCTACTTTCTTAAAGAAAAAATAATTCCTAGTATATTGAACTGCATAAAATAATTAGTAAGAAACCGTTTGTACTTCTAGTCTATAAAACAATGTTAAAAGTTGTAAACAAAGTCTTTTTCCTTTATTTGCCTGTTATATATGTTAAATAAGTTAAAGGAATATCTATTTTAGTTCCTATGTTACAATGAAGTAAAACAAGACCAAAACCACCACCAATTTCAGTGAGTGACTGCCTTAACCACTGAAAAGTGTCACTTCTTGACTATTTGAAGTATTACTGAAGTACGCCACAGAAAACAGCTCTGTTTAACTTTCTGAGAATTTCATATTTCCCAAGGAACCACAAGTAAATAATCCTTTAAATTCACCTTCTCCACATATGCCTTTCTCAGTTTTCTTTTTAAATATCAGCTAACATAAATTAACCTCCCAGTCCAAACAATGATACTTTTCTTTATACTCCAATTGCCTCTTGTCTTGATACACTAGAGCTGCAGAACAGTTAAAATAATTTTTAAAGGAATGTGGTATTGAGGGCTTAATTTTCCCTTTGTAATTCTAGAAGATATTCAAACCTACCTCAAGTCTCACAGTCAACAGCACAAAACTCCCACCTACTGCATGTATGATGGGATCAGGTACTGAGACTGGGACAAAGTCCATGGAAAAGAAAATTGGTTTCAGTAGATTGGGAAACACTCTCTGGACAGTGTGGGTCTTCCAGTGATCAAGTGAGAAAGGAAGATCTCTAGCTCTTACCTCATCTCTCAAAAAAGGACCAAAGGTGAATTTGATTTACTCACTGTAGATATAGAACAGTATTCACTAACTATGGGTTTTATTAATTTCCAGTCAGTTTACAAACACATAATGTGAAGGCTAACATGAATTATAGAACTCATTAAGTAGAACAGACTAGACTATTATTGGGAGGGACCTACAACTATCATCTAGTCCAACTGCCTGACCAATTCAGGGCTGACCAAATTAAAGCATGTTGTTAAGGGCATTGTCTAAATGCCTCTTAAACACTGACAGGGCATTGACCACCTCTCTAGGAAGCCTGTTCCAGTGTTTGACCACCCTCTCAGTAAAGAAATGCTTCCACTCTAAATGTCCCCATGCACAGCTTTGGACTATTCCTGCACATCCTATCACTGCATAGCAGGGAGGAGAGATCAGCATCTTCCTCTCCACATCCCCTCCTCAGGAAGCTGTAGCAAGCAATGAGGTCACCCCTCAGCCTCCTTCTCTCCAAACTAGACAAGCCCAGAGTCCTCAGCCTCTCCTCACAGGACATTCCTTCCAGCCCTTTCACCAGCTTTGTTGCCCTCCTCTGGATGCATTCAAGGACCTCCACATCCTTCTTAAACTGTGGGGCCCAGAACTGCACACAAGGTGAGGCTGTACCAACAGTGAATACAGTGGGATAATCACCTCTTTTGACCAGCTCGTTATGCTGTGCTGGATGCACCCCAGGATGTGGTTTGCCCTCTTGGCTGTCAGGGCTCACTGCTGACTACTACTGAGCCTACAGGTTTCACCTCCACGAGACAAAAAAGTAACCTCCTCTATCCTCAGAATGAAGAGCATCATGAAACACCATCTTTTTTCTTCTAGTGAAGCCCAGTCTGGTTTTGCAGCTGTGCTCCCCTTTGTCTGTTGGATGCCCAGTGGCAGCTCCCTGTTGCTTCTGCCACCACGGGGATGGGGAACACTCTGCCGTGATGCCTGCCATGCCCGGTAGCACAGAGAATTACCTGTCCCTTCTGTTTTAATAAACAAGGATACAAATATCTATCAGAAAACATCTATAACAATATTGTTTCTTTCTTTCTTTCTCGTGTCCCTCACAGCCCCTCTCCCCAGTCCTCTCCCATCACAATAAATAGCCTCCCATCCTTCACAATGAAAGAGTGACTTACACTTGTTTGGAAAGATACCCACCCCATCCTCTCAGAAAACAAGGAGTCAATTACCAGGCTCCAAAATCTCCCAGGAGCATATGCTCCTTACAACCCCCTCCTGTGAAAAAGGTCAATTCTGCCCAAGCCTGCAGGAATGATTAACCAGGGCTGTACTACACAGAAAGATGTCAGGACTGTCTGCTCCCTTCTCAGGCCACCAGGTTCCAAGCAGTTTACAGTACATACCATAAAGATCAGAAGTTTGCATTGTATCTGGAAAATTAATGGCTACTAATGCAAACCTTTGAGTTCTTCTGTGAGTTAGTATTCTATATAACATACTGTGCCCTATGTCATTATTGGCATCACCTTTACTGTCTGTATGATTTGAAATGGGCACTATTATTAAAATGCCATACCACAGCAAAACACAAGCAATCTGTCCAACCCAGTAAAAATGCACAAAAAACGCTCACAACTTAAGACCGGCATCTTCTCCCTCCCCTTGGAATAACAGGACTCCACAAATGTCAGTAAAACATAAGTAGTGAATGTCCTCCTGCTGAAAAACTAGAAAAAAATATATTTAACTCATGAACGGCTGTTTGCCTTCAGCCTCCTTCCAATGCATGACTCTGCCATATTGCTTGTTCCTTCCTAGTCCCCTTCCATCCCACATGCAAGCTAGGCTTGTACTGGGACAACAGAAGTCCCACAAGGACCAGAGCAGGTTTCAGCAATCACATCATACCTCACCAATGATGAAATGGGTTACCGCAGAGGTGAAGTGACAGAGCCAAGCCATGCAAAGGGCAGAGCACTTTGCAGGTTTTAGATAAAAATACCAGAGAACAGTGCTGATATCCAAAACCAAGAATATGTCTTGGGGATGGCAGGATTACATAGCTGTAGAGGATAACAATCACAACCCTGAGAATTACCATCATATATACTCCTAATGTGTCTCCCTCAATACCTCTGATAGGCTCCATGACTTTTCTAAGTAAAAGACAATACTTTAGTATGGTGGGAAAAAAAAACCACCACAGTAGAACAATCCTCCTGCCAACTTCAAACTAGAAGAGAAACTGAAGAAAATTTTCATGCAAGTTACTCAGAGACAGACAGTAGCTTTCCTCTAGCAGCAACAATTTATTGTTAATAAAAGTTTAAGCTTTCAAAACCAGGCATTTAAGATGGAAAAGATGACAAACCTTCATCACAGTTATCAAACTTACTAAGCATGCTGTAACAACATCAGTAACTTTATAACTTGGGACTACTCATTAGTTAGATGTAACATTACTTCAGTGGAGGGCAACTTTCTGAGAAATTGATTTGTGTTCAAGAAATTGCTATTTCCACACAGCCAGCTATACAGGGCTATGCCCAATGAAAACTCCTGTACTGGAGCAGCAGCACAGAGCACTCCTGCCCGTAGCCAGAGTGAAGTGCTCAGAAGAGCAGCACATACTCCTCCAAGGCTCAGCTGCAGAAATGCCACGCTCTTCCACACTGACAGGCCCTCTGCCTGTACACTTGCAGTAGCCTTACTCTCACCTTCTCCACCCTTGCAGTTACATCCACAGATTTGTAATTTTCCATAATACATCCTCTTGACTCACCATTTTTCAGTCTTTTGAAACCACGCTATCTACCCTCACTCTGTATGTCAAAACACCACATTCATTTATTTCTCACACTCCTGTCTTCAGGACTTGCTCTCTTCATCCCCACATATTCCCTTCCTACCCCAAAATGGAGCCCATTTATTCCTTTTTTATGTACTCCATCTGCCAAAATGAAGAAGTTACATAATTTGAAATAGAATAATGGAGCAAGAAAATTACACAGATATACAATTTACATAAAGTATGTACAAATTATGCTTTCAGGCATAATTCTCCCTCCTTTTCTGTTCTCTTTTGTCTCTACTTCAAGCTTACTCTTTGAGGCAAGAAGACAATCTTTACTAGTCTGTGCCAACAGACACACAGTAACGATACTCAGTATCTAGTAATGAAAATATCCTAAGACTTTCTACTAAAGAATCCTCAGCTGCCTGTGAAATCTCAGTTCAAGCATGCCTGTCACTAGTACACTGTCATTTTACTTGCAATAAGCATTCACTTGGGGTCTAGGTTTGTTGTTTAACATTCTTTCCTAATGCCTTCTGAACTATTCTTACGGTTCATTTTGTTTTCCTGTTTTCTTTGAATTTCCACTGAATAAAAAAAGCAGGATTTCAATCTCAAGATTTTAGCAAGACTTTAAGTAGAGTTTCACCATGTTCAAAATGCACACATTTCAAACTAAACAATACCTTTAGGTGGATGAAGCTTGTGACCTGTTTTCTCACACCATCCAACAGGATGAATGTCTGAAGAATCAGCATTCACCCAGAAATCATAACAATCTGGATATCCATCAAAATGGAGTCGTATTCTGTAGCCACAAACCTAAAAGCAAGAATGTACAACATACGACACTATGTTTTAAAATGTATGCCCTATACATAACAGCCTCTGTTCAGTATTATGTATAATAACAGTGTGTTTTCAGTCAGCCTTTTATTTCTGCTCAAGCCAAGACTGGATGAATAAATTCATTTGATGAAAAGGAAAGAATAACAAAGCAAAGCTATTCTCTGTCTAGGTAACTCCTCTTCTGGTGAAAAGAATTAACTAAATGCTGGATATTGCCATTAGAGTTCAAAAACTAGAAAAATGTTCAACCCAACATCAGAATAAAACAGAAACCCTACAGAAGAGTGTGAATACATCTGATACAATCATGGAAAAAGTGCAGATAATGATGCTCTCAAGCTATCCCGATTAATCAGTATGCAAGAGAGCACTCAACAGTAACTATGTTCAGCAGGGTCTCCAGAGAGATACTGAGACCTGTTATTGAAGATGAAAAGTCAGTGGAGGTATCCCCCAGAATGTCATTATTTCATGAAGTAGTAAGTTAACCACCAAGAGAAAGAGAAGAACAGGACACAATCCCCCTCTCTGTACTAAAGTTTTCTGCATCTTCTCGAGTGCCAAATACTGTAACTTTCCTGCAGTTATCAGTGCAAATCTCTTGACATCAAGGTCACCCTATTTTGTATTTAATTTATACTCTGACATAACTTAAGATTGTTATCTCAGAATTCTGCAGAATTCAGGTCATCCTGCAGTAAAACATGACCCAGCACCTAGTGCCAAGCACAAAGTACACAGGAAATACTCAACCACTGACACACCATCCACAAGAAAATGGAAGAGATACCCACAGAAATGGGAAATGACTATGGGCCATGAAGAGATCCAGAAATGGGAACACAAAAGCCTATGCTATTAACATATAAACTGCAAAATTTCAGCTGCTTAAAATACCAGTGTTACACAGCAGAGTAACGACCTACTCCCGTTTCCCCATTTTAATTCACAAAACCAAACAAAAAAAAGTTCCTTGGTAAAACTGTGTAAAAACTAATGTTTGAAACTAATGTTTCAGACTATGTTTGAAAGACAAAAAACCTAACTGAGAAATGGGTTCTCATTTATACTATCAAAAGCAAAGAAGCGACTCATCAGAAAAGTTATTTCATAAACTGCAGCAAAAAGACAAACTGAGTTTATATTGTATACTAAATTGCAGAATTGCCAATACAGGCAATTTCTGAGGCCACGAGCCTGAAAAAAACTATAGCACAACTGCAAGACAAAAAAGTGTTAGGTAATTGTATCAGTGAATGGAGCAACTGTAAATACTACCAAACTTCTATAAAACTGCTATATATCAGTTGTCATGTTTTCTCTATTTTCTCTTTTAAATATAGATTTAAACCACAGGATTACAGACAAAACACACATCACCCAACTAGTGCAATACTGTTTTCTCTAGCTGCTATATTGACTATATGTAAATAGTCACTGCTGCATGCACTGGATATAGTCTTTACATGTCTGTCAGTGTTATTAATTTTAAAGCCATCTTCCTACATACAGTTTCTGTCTGTTTGTTAGGGAAGAGTGAGCACTTTCGATTGCTGCTGCTTCAGTTCAGTCTCTCGTGTAATCCCACACCATGGCTGCTCACAGCCTCTACTTACCTCAGCCACCGTGAGAACACAGTATATTGATTGGTGCTCGGGATCCACGCCCTCCAGCTTCATCCCTACTTTGAATCCGTTTTTGTTGTATGGGAAAGACTGATACTGCAATGGAAAGGAACAGTTTCAGTACTTCTGAACGTACACCAGAGAAAGACAGAGTATCTTTATAAGGAAAAGAACAATGATTATTTATTATTCATGTTTCTGAAATAATTAATAAATTGCTGTAAAAGAAGTTTCACATTTTTAAAAACACACAGTGGAAAAGAGAAATTGATGACTGTTCAAAAAACACGTTGATACTAAAATGACTAAAACTTGGAGAGCATGTAAGAAAAATATAAAGAATTATCAGAAAAGGTAATCAAGGAAAAAAAGATGACATGATTTGACCTCAACTATTTCACTGTCAATAAAACATTTTATCAATATAATTATTTCTATTTCAGTCTGTACAGTGACTCTTTGACACCCTCCTGGTGGTCATCATTCCCGTAATAACCACAATAATGATGCTCTCTTTTGCCTTTTCACTTCTGTATCTCAGGCCATTGAAGATGAACTGTAAGGCAAAAATCTGAAACACTGTATACAGGGATAGCCTCTTTGATGTCATTTTCTCTTATGTTGGACTTATGTTTAATCCAGATTAGCTGTATTTCCAGGAATATTTTTGCATCACAGGAACATGACTACCCTTATATGACATTACAATGAACCCAGAACATCTTAGAAAAAACAAGAAGTGAAAATAAGGCTAAGCAGAACAGGTGTTTTCAATCAGAAGGCATCAGCGTCCCCTGTATCATGCCCTCTGTTAAAGGAGAAAGGAAGCTAGCAGATAGTAACGCTGAATTGGAAGGAATATCAGGAAAATAACTGACTAAAACTGAAGAGGATTTTCCACAGGTTAACAAATTCAGAGCCAGCCAGTTTTTGTGTCTCAAACGGTTACAGACAAAATGTAGGAGAAGCATCTTAGGTGCTTCCCCTTCCTTCTGTTCCTGTCTAAAAGCCACACATGCTCCCAAGCCAACTGCAGGACCTCTGCAATCAATGGAAAGAGAAGGGTACCAAGGGAGGTACTCAGAGAGGTCTCACCTATTCTGAAGGAAGCGAATCCCCTCTTTGGTAGTTTTGGCTGCAACTGATATAACTGTATATTAAACCCAGAAGGAAAAAATGTAGTGTATGGCACAAATAGCAGGAATATACAGTCAATGGGAGGGAAAATGGAGAACCAGACCAGTTTAAAACAGCCTAAAGTGGCCAGCTAATAGGTGTCTAACCATAGCTGTAAGTCCCTATCTAAAACTAGCTTAGATCCTTTTGTAGATCTCAGTTAAGGGATCAAGAGTATCTGACTGCAGTATCTGCATTTGAAAAGTTATCATCCTAACATCACCACACAACATTTTTACTATCAAAGAAAGTTCAATAAAGTTACATTATGCATAATCCTAGATACTTCCTCAAGAGGAATGTAAAAGCAAAGTATTTTTTTTAATAAATGAACTGAAATTTTTAAAGTTCATCTTGGTGCACAGACTTGCGGTTAATGCCATCTATGTCATAAATAACTCACAGATAAAAAACCTCAGTGGAAAACTGAAATGCTAGAAATACTGACACACTGAGAAACAGTGGCCAAAAATGTAACTGAGATTTTGCAAAAGCAAGCACAAATAAAATTACAAAGAAAGGAAACAATTAAAATGTCATAGATCTCTTTATTCTTCATTATAATACACATTACTGTACAAACACTACAAAATTCTACAAACAATACACTAAAAACTAAGCAATTATCACACACGTATATCCTGAAATTTAAGACATGAATTACTATCTATTCTTCCCATTGTTAAATCTAAAACTTCTAAGGCAACACAATCTTTAGTTTGGTTTCTGTTACAGCAAAATAACTCGCAATTTTTAGAAGACTGATAACTTTAATACTACTAAGATTTCAATTTTTTGCATTATTCTCAATATATCACCCAGGGTAAAACTATGACAAACTTAGTATTTACACATTATCTTTCCAACAAACATTTAAAGATACTTTGTTAAGGAGAGGTACAAGAACAAAATAATAGTAAAGGTAAAAGGAGTCAGCAAATGAGCAGATGGCAGTCTGAGGATTAAAAATGTTTATGTATGGTCCAAGAATATAGACAAAACCCAAAAGATTACCTCAGGAGGCTTGGAGATTGAAAAAAAACAAAATTCAAGGATCAATAATTCTGTTTTACTGGAGCAATAACAGCTTGTCAGTCACAGCCTAAAAATGGCTCTAAGATTTAAGTATCACAAAGTGGCAAGGACTCTGTTATCCAGACCATTCCTAACTAAGGGTATGAAAAGCCCTCATGAAAAGTACTCCTTATGAACTGGAAAAATAAAGAGAAAAAAACCAGTAATTCTCACAATCCAGACAGAAATCAAGGATTCAAAATCAGTAGGGATGTTTGGGATTTTTTTTAACCTTAGTGTTCCCATGGCCTGCTTGTCCACCTGTAAAATGGAGAAATATTACCTGGCCACTTCTGACTGTTATTAAGAAACCTTTCTCCACTACAAGCTTTAAATACTGCCCACTAAATAAAATCCTAGAGTTAGCAGGGTGTTAAAGACTTTAAAAGAAAATGTTAAGTAAGATGCACTGAATGAGAAAAGTACACCGCATACAAAAATAAAGAAAACAGTATGTCATCACATAACTCCAGATTTTACCACCATTTGCAGTGCCCAGAAAGGCTGGTATGTACCTGTGTGCCTCAAAAGCATTTCATGGAACTTCAGACAGGCAGAGCAACACATCGTAAATCTACCTTCCAAACAGAGACACTACTTATCCAGACTTTTTTCTTGTTAATTTTTCAACCAGTATACAGCACAGGGGGATATATATATAAGGATGATCGGGTAACTGTTGTTCTTGCACCTACAAATCTATGGACTCTGTACATCACAATCCTAGTTCTTTACTTTGTACCTCAGTAATGTCTAAAAGCACCAATTAGAAGTCAGCATCACATGCACATGTAAACTGAAAAGAAAATCCCTGCACAAAAGATTTAATAGTTGGAAGTATAAAGCAAACAGTAAGAAATGAATGCAAGAAACAGACTACAAGTAAGAACAGAATTATCAAAAAATAATATCAGATATACATAGCAGAAGTACAGCAGCTGAGACATGTTCACATGTTTTGCCAGGTTTTCAAGAGAAGAGAACAGCATGGAAGCTTTGTGGATTTGCATACAGCATTCTCTTCCAAGCAAGAAAGACAGAACTAGAGAAAGCACTGAAATGACAAATGACAAAGACCACCATAGCAGGCAAAGGACAAGCAAGAGATGATGATGTGACATCCAGTCAGAAGGCAGGCAAAAGGGGAACAAGCCAAACTAGTATCTGATGTAGTAACAAAATAATCTTGTCAGCAGGAACTGCAAAAAGACAGGCAATATAATCAAAGCAACAAGCCAAAAGATGACCTTTGTACCACCTTTCTAAACATGTTTGAAGAGAATGATACGGCATGCAAAAATGAGGGTATGTATCAGATTCAGAGATCAGAAAGAAAGGCTAGAACTTGCAGATTTTGGAAAAGTATCTGCTTTCTGTAGTCTCAGTTGACAGCATTCATCTACAACTACAGAATTCTCTGAAAAAGCAGAGAAAGATAGCTAGCTAATTTCACATGTTCTGACTATCTTGACAATTACTGATGGATAGCATTATTTTAGTCGTGTAGGTTTCCCCCAGAGAAGTGTAAATTCTTCAATTATTTTTCTAAATTGATTTCATGATCTTAGATGGTTGACTGATTTAACTAGAGAAGGCCATACCTCTTTAAAAAGCTTGGTAGGTACTGCAATGGCCTTTTCTTCCTCCAGATAGGATGCCCAACACCATGCTTGCCTTCCTTTAGAGGGTACAGCTGTAAAGAATCACACAACAGCAAAAGAATTCCGTAACTGTTAACTTCTCAAGAAAAAAAAAGAAACAACACTTTGAAGTTTGTAATATACCTATCTCAAATCTACATTTATTATTTATTTATCAGGACTGATTCCCAGAAAAGAAGTAGCTCTGTTGCTTTAATGGCACCAGGAACATGAAGGTTCCTGGTTCATATGGAAAGGTTTCCAGCAGTTCAGATCTTGATTAGTAACAAGAAAAAGCTCTTTCAGGTAACAAGAACAACTTAAGAGTATTTTGCCTCCTTTCCCTTTTTCCTTTTTGCTCATAAGAAGCATTAAGACATACAATTTTCAAATGTATAAAAAGATGAGTTCAAATTCTTTTTTCCAATAATTTATTTTCCTGGAAAGCATTTTCACCTGGGTAGCACTTGTGACATGTTTTTTTAATCATGGTTGAAATACTTTATTCTTTAACAGTATTCAGAATGTTTCTAACCTACTCCATCACTTCGTAGTTTGATGTTTCTGGGAGGAGAGGCAGTGATTTAACAGTAATTTCTCCAAGCCAGCAAAACTGTCACCAGTGATTTTTTCCCCCCATCATGTCATTAGCATATGACAGAAACCTCCAACTTCAGTTTTTTTCAAATAGTATGAACCCTCACATACACTTGCATAGTAATTGTAATACTGGCTACAGTCACATCAGTGAGTAACAGTTTTTAGGCCTTGAAAATAAGGCACTAACTGCACTAGCAAAAGCCAGGAACTACAAAAACAGATGGCTTGTGAGGCTGGCCATGTATCTATCTACTTTCATACACCTCCACTCTGCTCTACTGATCTTCACCTAAAATGCCTCCTCTGCACAGGCAGCTTAGCATTTCAGACCATAAGCTCATGCTGCCAGAATTCCTCACAGTCTACGGTATGATTCTGGCCCAATTCTCTTGACTGTGGGCTACTCACAAGAGAAATTAGTCCTTTAAGTAACAGTCTGGTTAAGCATATTTATGATTAAAATATGAGCCATAACAACAGCAATGCCAAACTTGCCTGAAGAAAGCTGATAATGTAACCAAAAGATAACAAATTTCAGAATGAGAGCAATTGCTCAACACTACTAAAGCAGATTCATTTTATTTGTAATTTACACAGTTTTTATGTATTCCACTTTAGAGATGTGTTGCTCAGCACAACAATGCAGAGTTATGTGCTTGGTTCTGAATATAAATTAGTCTTTTATACCAAGCCTCTTGTGCTGAACTGAGATTTTTCCAAATTAAAAAAAAAAAAAAAAAACAACCAGAAGAAATCTGTACAGCTCATTCTGTCAGTGGACAGCAGTGATTTTCATAGAGCACTGGCTTTGTGCCTGTATTTCGCATGCTTCTTATCACCTCTGCTTTGGAAACAACTGTAGAAATTATATTTACATTTCAGGAGTAATTCTATCTTGGGAGGGGGATCTTCCATAACTTTTATGTGATGCACCTTCGATCAGTATTTCATCTGCCTACTGTGCAGCAGAGTTACTTGGAGCTCTGTGCTGATTAGTGGCTCAGCAACTTCTGGTAATGGCTCCCAGTCTACCACAAGAAACGCTTTGGAGGGCAAGATGTAGGTTTCTCTTTGGTATACCACTGAGTTGCAATAGCTTCTGATTCTCTGATTCTTTCTGAAAGTATCTATCATACAAATAGCTTGAAAAAACAACACTCATTTAAAATACGTTTTATTATGCCACTTGATGCAGCGTATGTCCCTTTGGACTGATTACAGCAATTATTCCTAAACAGTCATAAATGTGTCTATTTCCAGAACACATTGTAGATACAAAATTGATCCCCAAGGAAACAAAAGTAAACCTTCACTTCTGTTTCATACATGTCTTTCAACATCTGGGAACTCAAGAGGCCTGACTCCCTCTTAATACCAGCACTCTTTAGAGGGATGAAAAAAAGCCCTAAAATGTGTATCAATTACCTTTACACCCGCTATACTCTCCTCTCTGCTGCCTGACATATACAAACTGGCTCTTTGTAAAAGGTGATCAATCTCCAAGTGACGGGTTTTTTCCCTGTTTTCACTTGGTTCTCTCAGTTCTTCAATCCTTAAAACTTAATTGCTATGAATAACACTGACACTCTCTTTTTACACAATTGATAAAAAATGTATTTGATAGGGAATACAAATTCAGTGAAAAAATGCTGGCAATTCACACTAAGACATGGATATTACCTAAATAATTGATATTTGAGATTTTTGTTTCATAATCTAACTTACTTTGTTTCAAAACTGTTATTTCCCCTTTTCTTTTTCTCCTGGCTCTCTGTGAGACTCTCAAGATCCTTCCTTCAGGTTTGTCCTCCTAAATTTAAAAAAAAGAGTACAGTAACCTCATTAGTTCAGAAGTCTAGTAAAGTAAAAATGGAGACATTCAAGGTTTAACTGTGACTTCACTGACACGGCTCTCTGCTATCTCAAACAAACCTGCAGCTGTCTAATAAAAACAAAGCAAGCCATCAGTGACAAATCACAGCAAACACAGTAAAAATGACGGACAGAAGGACTCTCAACACCCAGTACTCAGCCAGCCAGTCTTGTCTAAGCCAGGGACAGATCACAAAGCCTTCAGCAGGCCTGGCTGAGCCCGAGATAAATAGCACTATCTTTGATATGTTCATGCTTCCAAAATAATCTCAAGGAAAACCTCTCACAGTTTTAGTCTGCTTTTTTCAAATGTGTGATTGCTTTATTAAATATAAAATAGCACTGATCCTTTTTATTTATTTCATTGTTTGCATATTAACAGTTTTGTTAACATCTGAATAGCTGAAGAGTAAGTACTCACTTGGGAGAGCAGATGCAAGAAGGCAAAGAAGGTGTCCCCTGACTTTTGCTAAGATACAGCTATACAGAGAGCTACAAATTCCCTTCTGACAACTCTATTGTCTTCAGCCTTTTGACAATTCAGCAGTTACAGAGTACTCTCCTTCTCCCTCAAAACTGTGCTCCTCTCAGAGGTGTCACAGTTATTGGGAAGAAAACAAATATAGGAAAACAAACATTACGGGAAGGCATTGAAAAAACCAAAAGGTGCTCCAAAGCACATTACACTGCAACACAAAACAAAACAAAATCTTTAGCTATGATTTCCTAAAGGCAAATTACACTAAGAAAACCGAAAGTATTCTCTTCTTAACTGTAATGTAGATTTCTCTGTACATAAATTACTGGTCTATAGTAATTTATTCATGTGCAGAGTAACAAAGTAACAGGTGTTGTGAAATACGTACTCCTATTTTTCTATGCTGAAAACATAGCAAGTCTAGGTTAGTATAATTTTTCTTTAAAAATCTTTTTGTTCTGTTCTTAAAATTCTTTTTGTTCTGTTCTGTGAAAAAAAAAAATTTCACAGAAAGAGTGGTCAGAGAGTGGAATAGGCTGCCCAGAACGGTGGTGGAGTCACCATCCCTGGATGTGTTTAAGGGTCGTTTGGATGAGATGTTGGGGGATATGGTGTAGGGGAGAACTTTGTAGAGTAGGGCAGATGGCTGGACTCGATCCCAAGGGTCTTTTCCAACCTGAATGATTCTATGATTCTATGATTCTAAAAAAGGAGGGAAAAGAGACAAAAACCAGCTCTTATGAGTTCATTGTCATAATTACAATTTACTGATGAGGCATAATTAAATTGGTAAGTGAATCCACTACTTATTGTGGCTCTGAGAGTGATGCTGTCACTTCTTTTTGTAGAATGATAAAGTTACTGACATAGCAATATAAGGCAAAAATCCCACTGAAATACTTGCAGGAATGTGTTTATGATGCATACTAACAGTTTCATCAGGATTCTCTTTCTTCTCCCCATTATCCCTGGATTCTTCTTTGAGAGGTAACTTTGCTTTTCTTTTACGAATGCCTTTGGAATCATCTTCCCCATTACATTCCACACTGGGCTTTTCCTCCTTTGGTTCTCTAGTACAAGAGTAACACAATGACACAAAGCCAATATTACTTCACTTCTCATGTTCATAAAACAAGTAAAAAATGAATAAATCTGAAGGTCAAGTGTTTGTAGGTCCCAAGGTATTATACCAAATGCATTCTTAGAAATACTGCTGAAAATTACATCTGTCAAAAGAATCAATCTGAAAGACACACAATAGCAACTGCAAAGGGAAAGCTGTCAGCTTACACTGAACAAGTTCTGCATGTTTTAAACAGTGTGTCTTTTCTCATGTACCATCAAGTCTCAGGAAGAAGCAAACTGTGAAATATTTAGGACTGCAGGGCAGTTTACAAAGAGGAAAAAAGAGGTAATTGTTATTTAATCCAATTGGAGAAAGCTGGTATGTGACTGTACAAATTGCTAAACAAGCAATCAGAACAGAAAATTCTAAAGCAATTAGCTAAAAATGAAGGAAAACAAACAAAATCATAGATGTTAAAAACTGCCATAATGCAGTAATATGCAATACAGAACGGACATACTAACACAAACCTTCTTTATGATGAGATGAACTGCACTAGCTAAAAGAAAAGGAACTGAGAAACTACAGTATGCTCGTGTTTTCACTCACTGTCATCTATAACACAGATCTTGCATTTAATTATAATAAACTTACCACACCAACCATCTCATTACTGATTATCTTAATTTCAATGATTATGAAACAGGGTGGGAGTCTGACACTGATTCATGCATCCCATAGACTGTTTTACCACTTGCATCTGACAGGAGAACACAGCACACTGGACAAAAAAGACTGCCTTTAACACCAGTGTTAGACAAAACCAAACATTGTTAATGCATTTACATGAAAACAGTAAAAAAACAATCATAAACCAATGGAGAGTCACCAAGGCATGGCTGCTTAGTATCTCCCTTTGGCCCACCATTAATGTTTTATCCCACCACTTTTATCTCAAGCTGCATTTATGCCAAATTCTTTGTTTCTATGCTTTATAGTAGCACCTACTTGTTTTTTACTTGCTGGGCACATTTCTGGCTGCAAAATTTCCCTTCAGGAACAAATTCTTCTATGGTACCATAGCGGTAACAGTTTTCACAGAAAACAAGTCCATCCATTTTTGCAGTTTCCTTCAACCTTGTGGGTATCCCTGTCTTTTCTGAAAAGGCTGCACAATGAAAAAAGTAACTTCACTTAGGTAGAGGTGATACATTTCCAACCATCCTCAGCAGGCCTTGCCAAGCAAACAGAAAAACAGAAGTCACATCACTCTTGTTAGAATGAAGAACTGGGAGTTAGTGCCTGTATGGGGTCCATATTCCTGACAAACAAGTTGGGTTTTCATATTGCAACGCAAGAGGGGAATCCATCTATTTCATGCCCCTGTCATCAGTGGCACATCGATACTGCTTTATGTGGCTACTTGTGGAAGGAGTGAATTTTGTGACAGGCACCACACTGACTGCCCACAGAGTCATGACTGCATGGAGACCATCACCTCATCTCCTGCTGATATGCCTCATTTTCGACCTATATATATGGTCATTCATGAAAACGGTTGAGGGGGCAGTTATCTTTCAACAGGTGAATGTATTTCTGGAAGTAAATCACTGACTATATTCTACAGTCTCACAGCAGCAGCTATTGCTCAACCTGAGGTCTACCAGAAGTAAAAAATCACTACTTTGTAACAAAGAAATTTTCAAATACTAAGTTATCCACTCATCCTAAGCTACAATTTTCTCACAAGAGGCATGTAGCCTAGGAGAAGTTGCCGTTTCTTTCACTCACAGGCAAGTATTAAGTACTGTCAAGTTCTCCAGCTTCTAGAGCAGGTCACTGACTTTAGACCCCTCTAAAAGGCAAATTTCAAGTCACAAACTATTTCTTTTGCTTGAGCACTATACTGTCTTTGAAAGTGGAATCAAATGAACTCTTGTATGCAGACTATCTCCACTAGAAGAATATATCATTTATGTGCTACATATACACTCCAGTATCACTGGTGGTTCAAAACAATTATTTCCTCTCACAATGGAGAATTTTAGCAATATTTTTATCTTTTGGGACCAATAAATTACTGAAGGACAGTGTAAGGTAGTAGTAGCATGCTTACTTGGTATGTTTATGTGTCCATAAACACACTTTAATTCAGTAGCAACATTTTAGAAGTTTTTTTAGGTTTACCAGACTGTAGGGGATGAAGTTGTATGCTTTACTGTAGATAGCTGTAATCTCTTTGTCTAAGGAGAGTCTAAGTACCTGTTGTGCTACTATGCTATCACACTGTTGCCACTCTCATCACAGATTTGAATCTTGAATAACTACCATTGCCTTGGAGACAGACCTACAGAACAGAGTAGCTGTGGTCTATCTGAAGCTTCAGACCTTGCAGCTGAGGCCCAAACTACTCTCTCACTGGTGTGAAAGGTTCACCTATTCATAAAAGTCACATGACAATTAAGACAATGCTGGGGGAGTAGCAAAGGAAAACTTTCACTGACTTTGCTTATCCTGCTTATACTGATGATTATTACACCAAAATTTTGAAGTCTGCTTTTCAAAGGACTTACAGAATGCATAGTTTAAAAGAAAATTGATAAAATAACAACAAGGGAAAAGAACTAGGTACTTGTAAGCAATCGCAAAACCAGTTGCGATATTCTCTTTCACACTACTCCATCATAGCTGGAGTCAATGTATTAAGATTTTAGTTAAGTGTATGAAGATTGAGAAGTTCTGGCAGACTGGTGAAGTCCCTGCTGAACAGGAAAGGGGAAACATAAGCCTCATTTTTTAAAAAGAATATAAAAAACAATCAGGTAACTACAGGACTTGTCAGTCTCACCTCTGTGCCTGGCAAGATCATGGAGCAGATTCTCCTGGAAACTATACTCGGGGACATGGAAAATAAGGAGGTGATTGATGAGAGCCACCATGGCTTCACTAAAGGCAAATCATGCCTGACAAATCTGGTGGCCTTCTACAATGGGGTTACAGCACTGGTGGATAAGTGAAAAGCAACTGATACCATCTACCTGGACTTGTGCAAAGCATCTGACACTGTCCCACACAACATCCTTGTCTCTAAATTGGAGAAACATGGATTTTACAGGTGGACTACTTGGTGGATAAGGAATTGGCTGGATGGTCACACTCAAAGACTTGCAGTCAACAGCTCGATGTCCAAGTGGACAGCGGTGACGAGTGCCATTCCTCAGGGGTGGGTGTTGGGACTGGCGCTGTTTAACATCTTTGTTGGTGACATGGACAGTGGGTTGAGTGCACCCTCAGTGAGTCTGCCAACAACACCAAGCTGTGTGGAGTGCTCAACACACTGGAGGGAAGGGAGATGCCAGCAGAGACCTTGACAGGCTGGAGAGGTGGGCCTGTGCCCATGAAGGTCAACAAGGCCAAGTGCAAGGTCCTGCACATGGGTCAGGGCAATCCCAAGCACAAATACAGGCTGAGCAGTGAGTGGATTGAGAGCAGTCTGTGGAGGAGGACTTGGGGGTATTGGTGGATGGAAAACTGCGTATGAGCCAGCAATGTGCGCTCATCGCCCAGAAAGCCAACTGCATCCTGGGCTGCATCAAGAGAAATGTGGCCAGCAGGTTGAGGGAGGGGATTATTACCCACTACTCCACTCTTGTGAGACTGCACCTAGAGTACTATGCTGAACTCTGGGGCCCCAAAAAGAGGAATAACATGGACCTGCTTGAGCAGGTCCAGAGGAGGGTTGCAAGGATAATCCGGGGGCTGGAGCACCTCCCTTATGAGGACAGGCTGAGAGAGTTGGGGTTATTCAGCCTGGACAAAAGAAGGCTCGAGGAAGACCTTATAGCAGTCTTCTAATACTTAAAGGGGGCTACAGGAAAGATGGCGAGGGACTCTTTATCAAGGAGTGTAGGGATAGGATGAGGGGTAATGGTTGTAAACTGAAAGAGAGTAGATTAGATATAAGGAAGAAATTCTTTACTGTGAGGGTGGTGAGACACTAGAACAGGTTTCCCAGAGAAGCTGTGGCTGCCCCCTCCCTGGAAGTGTTCCAGGCCAGGTTGTTCAGGGCTTTGAGCAGCCTGGGCTAGTGGAAGGTGTCCCTGCCCATGGCAGGGGGGTTGGAACTGCATGATCCTTAAGGTCCCTTCCAACCCAAGCCATTCTATGATGCTATGATTCTCTGACTCTATGATTTTCAGAATTTATGACCATGTAAACAAACTTTCCTTGAACTAAAAAGGTGCTTCCTTACATCAGTATTTTAAATCCAGGAAAGACCTTATTTGGTAGACAGATACTACAACTATTAGAAATTTATAATTAAAGATAAATTTAAATGGTTACTACATACTAATTTTACTACCGTTAAGAAAACTTAGTCAGCAGGAGTAAGGCAACAGTGCAGACATACATTGACATTGGTGGTAGCAACTGATCAACAGCCTGTGTCATGTGAAGGCATTTTACTGTGAGTGGTACTTCACTCACAAATGAACTGTAGGCGGTTAGTAAAGTCTGTGGGCAGTCTGGAGAACCAGCTCAACAAAAATAACATCTAAAAAGTTCTCCAAAATTTTAAGTAAAAAATTGACTATTTTTCAAATTAAATAGCAGGAAAATACTGATTCTAAACTTAGAAAAAATTACTGTTAGAAAAAAATGTGACTGCAATTGAACTTCAGATGTTTAACAGCAGAATTATTTCCTTTTAACTTAAAATGCATTTATTTTCATACTTATTCATGCCCCAAGAAACAAGTAACAACATCAAAGATACTCTGTGCATTAAGGAAAGTAAGGTTGGGTTTTTTTTCATTTTGGGGGGCAATCTTTAAGAAAAATTGATATATTAAACAAAATACAGTCTACCACAGAAAATGTTTACCACCTCTTAACTGACCTTCTTGAGCAGTTGGAACCATCCAGGTTGTGGTAGCAGTTGCCTTTTTAACACTTTCCATCTCCGTTTCATCTGTAATCACTTCCAAGGCCCCAAATTCATTCACTCTAAACTGTAAGACAAAACAAATGGCATATAGTAAAAATTTACTAATACTCTCTCATGGAGTCTTCTTGTATTCACCAAGATAGTTTTTACATGGTGTCCTCACCATATTATCTAATTTCTACATATTTCTGCTTATCCCCAAGAAATTGGAAACAAGCCTTTCTTGTTTCTATCAAGCAAAATTAAACTCATTTTGTTATCTAAAAACACAGATTTGCAATACATACTGATACAGATGCATCCACATGCAGACCGACATCTAACTTACAGACAAGAATCAAAAAATCGTAATAGAAATTCATGGGAAAATCTCCAAACTGTATGCTTTTCGTTGCCAGCAAGAGGAAAAGGGAACGTCAAATACAAGTGCTTCACAGAGTACAGAAATTTCAGCATCCTCCAAAAACACAGTACCTCTCCACTGCAGAGTGCACATAAACAAACATCTCAAGGCAGTTTATGAGCTGTTTAATTACATGCTGAACGTGATATTACTGTCAGCCAGAAGCAAGACTCAACAATACCCCACATGCTGTGCTTACACAGGAGCACCACGAGTTATATCCATCCTGCTGCCAGCAGAAAAGCGTCTTCCAAATGCCGTAATGATTACAGCACTACCAGATGAAAATAAACTTCAGCTTCCCAGTCACTATTTGGTTTGCAGGCCTAGCTGGTTACATGGGTTGAACTCAAGGCAGCATTTTGTCCATGACAGTCTGCTCTGAAGGGGTGTAACTCTCTGAGCTTTGTCACAGAGGACAGGTCTCTAACTGCGAGGTTCTCTCACCAACGGACATCAACAGGAAAAATTATGCCTGAGAGTCTTTGAAAGCTCCCCAGCACCCACCTGAGAGAATATTCCTTCAAGGCAGTAGCATGAAGCCTATTTCTGTTTCTCTTGTCAGGCAACTTTGCCTTGGGAAAATGAGAAGGGGACCAACTGCCTGGCACTACAGTGATCTTCTCTATGCCTCCAGAGGCTGCAGAATGAATCACTCCCACTCACTTTGGAACCAGCTATGGTATAGTACCAAAACTGAGCCATCCTAACTGAAAGCAAAGGTGAGCCCCATGACATACATACATACAACGTGTGCTTTCACTAATACAGTCCATCCAGTCTCAGCATTTGCAAAGAGCCACCAGATCCTAAGGAATGCGAGCAGCTCAGAAATAATAAGCTGACAGGAGGGAGAGGAAGAAGAGAACCTCACACAGTCGTATGACTTCTGGAGCCAAGATTTTTACTTGTGATTAGCCACGCCCACAACAGATACGCAGCATGGACAAATTGCTGATAAATCCGTCTTGGACTGAAAGACCAGGAGTTCAGCTTTGAAAGGCAACCAAATGCAGTAACACCACCCGCTCACACTCCAGTTTGGGGACAGACATTCATGCTGTTCCAGCCAAAGAAAAGCAGTGGAGTTACCATTGAGAAGAGGATCCTTGCATCTTATGTGCCCAGCCTGGTTCCTATTTTGGTTAAGCTCATTTTTGCTATTTGTGCTTTGATGCCAAGAGCTCTAACTCTGCAACAGCTGGCTCAGCAAGCAGGTCATGATCACAGACTAAAAGACAGTGCTGCGGCCCACCAACCGACACACAGATCACAGAGAGGTTACTAACCAACTTCTGGAAACACTCTCCTGCACCTTCATACAGTATCAGTTGGAACATCCACACACCAACAGAATTTCTGAACGGTTCAATTAATACCTAGGAGCCTTCTGCATTATCCAATTGATGTTCAGCCCTGACACTATACATATGTTCTTCCTTCACCAGGGCTTCCTGGGGTATGCAAGGATGTCACCCTACCTAGTGCAGCAGACTGCCAGCTCTTCTGGCTGACTGACAGGTATCAAACAATGAAAGAGTTGACTGCAGCAAAAGCTGCTCCCAGCTACCCTTTCACTGAAGGCTGTTCATGGCAACGAGAGCCAAACCATTAAGGAAGCAGCTCTTCCGCAGCACACTAAGATGGGCTCAGCGTTGGACAGTAACCACTTGCTATTTGCCTTAGCGGGCAGGAGGGCAAAACAACACTACCAGGCCACTGCCTTCTCTGACCTCTGTATCTCCTGGTTTTGGTAGCAGCCTCCCCTTTGTCAGTGTCAGAGGCCTCCAACTCCTGTTCCGACTCAAATTTGAAGCAGATATGCCTGTTTCTGCTCACTGCTTCCCCAGCTATAGCTTCAGTGTTACTGGGCATGCTGAGCTCTCCATAGCTAACTGGAAAAATGCCTCAGACCTGGGGAGTTGTACTCTGGTTTTAGTTGGGGAGGAAAAGCCACAAAAAACTTGTGACAGAGGTTAACTGCTTAAAAATGGGATAAATAGATATACAGAGCAGCATGCTACACAAAGCCATGACAGGATAAGAACTGCCAGAGCAATGTGCCAGCTAGTGTCTACTATTGGAAGCATGACAAAAAGGGATCTAGATTAATGGTGGTTTATGTGTCTATGAAAAAAATTCAACACTTTTGTAAGCTACTTATAAAGTAGGTGACAAAAAAACTAAAGGTAAAGGTTCTGTCATAATATTCCCTCTAGTTTTGGTGATCCAAGCTAAAATATAGTAAAAGCAGTCTTCCCATGTACTTCCCTAGGTGTCTTGACAGTCTGGAAGTTTGCAGCAGGTGAAACAGAGTGAAGGAAAAAGTGCTATTGAGCTAACTTCTGAGGATGGACCCACAGCTTTCTGAGAAGTAAAAATTTAACTCACAAAACTCTTTCAGTAATATATAAATTTGCATTGGATGAAGGGATTTTCCATAAACCTGCCTTCATTAAAGTAAACAGTAAAATTCCCATTAATGGAAACAAAGTCAGGCCATTATCAAATACTTTTAAAATAATCTCACAAAGAAGCTTGCTTTTTGCCACTTCAGTGTTTTAAAGAGAATAAATTATAAAGCTTGCTGGGTATGTATTTAATCCACTTGACTTTTGTCAAATGTCTATTTGCAAATTTTAAGTAACCTCTTAGAAGATAATTCTCTATCCCATCCAGTAGAGCCAATCATCTTAAAAGAGCAGAAGGCAAAGAAGAGAAAGAAACCTCAACAGCTTTCATGAGCAAATCTACTGTAAGATAAACATGAATTAATATACCATTTGGGTAGAAAATTTAGCTTTCAAACTTTCATGTACAGGTGAGCAACAAGAGCAAAAATACACATTTTCAAGTTACTGCAGTCCTTTTAACACAGATATATAATAAACTGAGCTGGTAGGATGAGTTCAACTGTTGGTGGGGAAGTATACAACACAGAACTTACTTAACTGCCTTTTTTAGCAGTTTCCACAAGGATCAATGGAGAATTAAACAGCATCTTCCATCTAAACATCATTACAGATTCCTTCCACTCGGAGCCGAGACACATTTTTCACACTCCCAGGAAACGATGCCCTGATATATCAGGACTTCATTTTATATGACCATTAATTTAATCCCCAGGAATATTTTAATATTCATTCAAGAAATAAAGAACACATGGAGGGAAATGAAGACTTAAATAAATAATAATCAAACATAAATACTTTCTGGACCATTTTTGTCTGTCTACACGCTAAATTCTTCTACAGGGATCAAAACTACTATCAATAAACATTTTTTTTAATTAAAATTGCATTAAAATTTACAGAGGACTGGCACAAGTATTGTAAGTCACTGACACGAAGCCTTTGATTACTGCAGGCAATAGTGTCATACAAAGTATTTCATAAATGTTTGAGCTGCGATGGAGAAGCGGATAGATTTTCTGTTACCAGTGCCTCTACTGAAAGTCCATTCCTGAATGTCTTTCTTGAGAAACCTTCTTCTAACTTTTCATTTACATCTATTCATAGTCAGTTTATACCCGTCTGTTCTCAACCCAACATTACCCTGCGAATTACACAGCTCTAGTAGGCCAGCACTTGCTCTCTGGGTATACATCTGAAACAAGGAATTATGTACCTCCAAACTTGATTTTATTAGGTGAAGCACAAGATCCTTCTGTTCTTATGAAAATGGTACTCAACTTCTACTCCAACAGCCCATCATTCTTTGCTCACCATGTGCTGGGGTTAACCATGGAAATTCACTTTTTCTCAGTGAACATGACTAAGCATAACACTGCAGGTGGACTTCTGCTGTCCTTCCTCCAGTGGCTTTAGGACCTTTCCACTTCTAATAGAAGTTCTTTGCCTTATCATGCAGGCTGGAAGGCACTCTAGTTTTATGTGGGGGGAATTATATGTCAGAAGGACTTCCAGTTCTATTTCTCCACATTTCACAAAAATACTCTGTGTATTTGTCACTGTGGGATAAAAATTAATTTGCAAACAATACAAAATGTCTACCGTATTGCAGATTAATTCTTAGAAACTCAAGCTTGTTGCGAAGAAATATAAACAACCTAGTTTCAAATTAAGTTTCCACTGTAGCCTGTGTTTAATTGAGAGCAATAAAGATCAGACTATCTTCATTTGTTGTTACTTGTGCCTTTTAAGTATACATGATCTCATCAGTACCCACAGAGATCAAACCAGAATAAAAGCTGCTACCTTTTCATGTAAGGTGAAAATATTGTTTGGGAGAACAGGCAGGAAAAAAAAAAGAGTAACTGAAGCGTAAAGGACAAAAAAGAAAAAAACCCACACATCTTAACACATAGCTTTAAAATAAATTAGAAAAAAACAGACAACACTACCATCTACTGGGCAAGATAAGGACAAAGATTTCATTGCAATTAAGACAATTGTTGCTACATTCTGAAAGTAACTTCAGGAACAAAGCCTGTCTTGACCCCACAACAGTGTGATTGTGGACTAGCTCAGAAGAAACCTGCAAAATTTATGTTATTCAAAATAAAAGGAAATTGAGGAAACTGCTCTTTATGCCTATGAAGTAACTAGACTTAAAGTAGCAGAGTTATAGAACAGTCTGTCAAGAGGACAGACACCTGGGAGCACACAGTTATCATAATTCTTGATTTTAATCAGTGTTTAATCAGTGATTTCAGCGGGACTGCTCAGATATATCAGAGCCTTTCTGGCATCTTATAGCTTCTCTTTAAAGTAAAGGAATTGCTTATAGACTTTGGATTGTCCAACCACATCCTGCTATGTGCCAAACTATTTTTTACGTATTATTTAAGTTGAATAAGTTAGTAAATGCCAGAACTTGTCCATTCAACCATTCTCCTGTGTTTGTGAGATACAGTCTCTACATGCACAATCACATACTACTTTTTCCACAGAACCCCTGCCCCAGGCAGGGGCTGGATAGCATTCAGAAAATGAGGCAGCTGTTGGGTATTTTTATACTCTTTCTTCAAGCAGTAAAGTCAGTCTTATTTACTCTACACAGTTTGAAAGTAGAATTACTCTTTATTTTCTTTAAAAAATCCCACTGAAATAACAAAGAGCATGTATCTAAAAAAGCTTTAGGCACTCTAGCAATTACTGTTACAATGCAGTGCAAAGTAATTCCTGAAACAAAACCTCTGTTCTCAGCCACTCACAAAAGAAAATATAAATATCTCTTTCTAGCTCTTCATTCTTCTGACTACTCTGCTCCCAGTTTATTTCAAAGTACTCAGTAAGCATGTGACCCCTGACACTTGCCCGGTCACAAAATTTTGACTCTTTCAGGGATGCAGAAGGTTAGGGGAACTTGTCCCTGCACCTGACTAATCCCTTTCTTTAATGATGAGAAGTGATCCCACCATGCTCTGCAAGTACGTCAAAGACAAACAACTTAAGCAGGATCCCAGGCTATTGAGGGTTCCCTAAATCATAATCAGCAGAGATTAAATTCCACCCACAACCAATGGGCAGGGCCAGACACCCCCCCCCTCACTGAAATGATGATGTCAGCATGGAAGTCAAGCACTTCAAGCAACTTCTATTGATTTTAAGATGCTTCGGTAACACTGCAATAGGCTAATCGTGAAGTAACGAAGAAGAGAGAACAATCTGCGTCCAAAAGGAAATGTTTTTCCTATCTGGTAGACACAAACAGGAAAGGATTACTATCAAATTACAACCTTCCAAGAAAAAAAAAAAAAGGAAAAAAAGGAACATTCTTTCATCACTTCTAGACTGAAAGCTGAGGTATCAGAAAACATATATACCTTTAGCAAGAGAGACTGACATTTCCCCAGCAAACTGGTGATACCTCAGTCTTGTCTGCAGTAACGTTTATCTACTTTATTCTTAGGCACTCCTCAGGCTCTTTCAATCCCCTCCCTCTGGCCTGAGTGTTCAAGAATGATCTTAGTACCACAGGGCTTCTCAATTATTTCTCTCCACTGCAAACTCAGTCTGCCTTATTATCTTCACTTGAGTAGGAAATTGCAGCTAAACAGACTTTCTTAAAGTGACACATAAATCAGCGACAGAGCCAGAAGTCAAGGCCTGCCAAGATGACGCTTATTGATCCAGAAGCTGACCTACAAAGCAACCCTGGCTTCGAATTATTTCGGCCAGAATACTTCTAAATACCAAACACTAATATCTCATGGGGAACCCAAGCAAGTGACAAATAAAAAATGAATGGCTACCTGCCAAAGTTTTGGTTCCAGTGAGTTGTTCAGAACTGCGCAGGGAGGCTGTGGTAGAAGCAAGTGCAGCACTAAGCTTTCCTGTGCGGGATTTACCACCTGCATTAATCATGAAACTATTCCTTTTACTTCCTGAAATCCTGTGTCCAATTATTTACAAGTCTAACAGCATCTACAGCAAACGACACAGTAGATTTTGCAGTAAAATAGCATGGGATCACTTAAGTGAAGACGCTACCATGACTACACATGAGGAAGCCCAATTAAAGATCCAAAGACAAACCTAAACCAAGTATTTCTTGGCTTTGGAGTTTTAGCAGTTTCAATAGTGAAATTTCCTTTTTGGTCTTTCTTTTATAAAATAAAGTAAAATCATTTTATGACAATGCAAAGTTTTAATTGGAAATCTATGGTGATGAAGCACAGCATGACTAGTTTATTACATGAGATTGCAACAGAAGAAAGTTACTTTCACATAGAAAAGACAAGGCCACTCAGAACATATGCTGTGGCTCACATGTGGTCAGAGAAAGCCTATTTTGCTTTGTTTTCTCGTCCGCGTACCAGCTTCCCTGAAATGAATCTATCTTCTCTCTGGAATAACGCCTTCCTGGTGGAGGCAGTGATTTCACCAGTTCCCAGTAGTCGATGCTTCCCATGGACACTCTCAGAGACTCTCCCCCGAGGGACAAATGCCTCCCCAGATTCAAAGCGCAGCACATGCCACTGTGTGAGGACAGAAATAGCTTCGCACTAAAAAAGCACTGTACTTAGTTATCGTGTGAAACAATACCAGTATTTCTGACATATAACCATGCGAGAAAAAAGTTGTTTTCAAATATTAATTATCTCAAGCAAGCCTGAATGCAATTTCAGAACGAGGAGGTGGAAGGATGCACTCTACTACCTTGAGTTGCTGCACCTATGCATCCAGAAACACAACATGATGAAGCACTGTTACCTTCTTTACAGCATGGCTGGAAATACCAAGCATGACTGACCATTATTCCACCATTCATGTTCCACTATTGTAGTTGGTTTCCTACAGTATTAGCCGCCCAACTTTATTTATAGGTTAATTTCTTCATCATCAAATTTATTTATATTTTCTTTTCTGTTCAAGCACAATATGCAAGCTGAAAATAATGACCAAAATTCTGTCCATGTAGTATATAACACCTCACTTTCCCAACACAAGCACTAGAAAACTCATTACGAAGTACTTCATAAACTTCTGTCACTGCAGTAGGAAGTGACTGTAAATTATTACAGCTTTTCCAATTTAATGAGTACATTTAAATCTTGAAGTGATGGTGTTACTGTCTGCACTCAGCACAGAGATTTAAAAAAAAAAAAGAAAAAAAAAGAGGAGTATTTCACATTTACATTCATAACATGCAGAGTAACTGGTAAGCACTGATGTTTTTCAGATGAGCATACATTACTTAGCCTGCCACATGAAGGCATTCTGTAATTTGTAAACTATTTTAAACTCTACTGGAATTTAGTTTTCTGTTTTATTTAAACATCTTGAAAGAACTAATAAACAATGCTAAAATTTTTGTTCTCAGTCTTCAGTGTATCATACTAAACAATTTTTAATTCTCCCTATCCCCTGTATAATTTGAAATTCTAGCATTTTCCACAACCACTCACTATTTATCTGTCACCCAGTATGCTCAAGGCAGTGTTCAAGAAGTATTAATTATTTTATGACTATTTTTGCTAGAGAGTTTTAACAAAATCTGTATGAGAATGTATTTCCACCACCTTCTCCAACTACAGGTGACAAAAATCTAACAATTAACACTGCCCAAATTCATAGTGAAAAGAACATTTTCAGCATTTTACCAGTGTGAAAACAGATGTAGACATTAGAGACCAATGGCACGGCTGAGGACAGAGGCTTGGTATCTGACTGGCCTCCCTTGTTTTCATTAGACTGGGAGGTGACTGCTCCTGCATGCAGCCTATCTCATATCTATATCATATCTATATATCTATCTATATATCTAGATCTATCTCGTGTATCTATCTATCTATCTATCTATCTATCTATCTATCTATCTATATATCGTGTGTGTGTATATATATATATATATATACATATATATATCATACCTCCTATCTCATATCTACCTATGTCTGGTAGGCATGAAACGGCCCACAGGACTTTGTAACAAAGAGAAATACAATTTCCCATTTCTGATTTAGTTGTTCTTCTGTATCATAAAGAAAGGTAAATTTAAGCAATGATACGAGAATATTGAGAAAAGTTATTTGTAAATGTTTCAAGCATTTTACACTACTTACAATAGTTTTTTACCAGCTCTTATTCATAGAGGAACTTATATTCACAAAAATGAAGTGGTTCTGAAAAAGAATGGCTGCTCAGTTATACCTGCCTGATAATCTGAGGAGGCTGGATATTAATATAGCACACAAGATATTTCTTAAAAAACTAATATGTAAAAATAAACATGAAACTTCAGCATGCAAGCAGTAAAGACAAGCAAATGCCATATGAGTTACATGACTGAAAATCCGGACTTCAAGCAGGTAACTCCACAAAACTTCTCTATTAAAAAGCAGCATTTCAACATTTTGGTATATGTTTAACTTAAAGCATGCTCATACAATACAGTTCACCAAATGTGAGTGTTCAAAGACAATTTTCCCCAACGTTTCATGAAAAGACTAAATGTGAGAATATAAGCAATAAATTGTCTGCAAGGAATAGTTCAGCTATTGCTCATTATTTATTATAAAAAACCCAGGCACTCTATTACCAAGCTATAAAAATAGAATCATTGGATTTGTGCTTCTTACTACTATAGTGTTTTCACTAGATTTTTCAACTGTATTTCAACGTAAATACACAGCAATGGTTTGATATCTTTAGTGGAACAAGTCTATTATCATTCTTGAAAGACACATGAAAGCTTACAAGAAGTAACTGCTATGTAAGGCCATTTTCTTTAGATTCAGGACACAGTATTAAAATACTCTGTTATACGGACAAGTCAGGCAAACTATCTACATTAATACTATTCTGAGAATTCCACAAAAAGCGTAACATATCTTCCACAATCACATTTACAGTTTCAAGGGATAAGTCACCCTTTTAAGCATCAGTATGTAGCAGCAGCCCTGAAAAAATAGTTGTTACAATTATCTCAAGAGCTTAAAAATCCTTACTATTCTAACAGCTCAAACTGTTTTGGTACCTATATAAATGCCTAGTCTTTCACATAGTCTTGACATTCCCTGGTCCAGTGATCTCCTCAGACTAATTCTGCATTGTTATAAAATATTCTTCTTTCAGTCAGGCTTCTGTATTTTTTTTTAAAAAAAAAAGCAACAAAAAAGACAAGAATAAGCTGCCTGATCAATTCTCTCTGTATCTTTCATCAGTCTGGGTACATTACCATTGCACCTCTGTCTGTGTCTTTCCTAATGAATGTATGGACCAAAGAAATAATCTCTGTCAAAAAATCAAATACTTGTTTGCTTCCAAATAAGAAAAAAAACCAACCACAAAACTAAAAAACCCCAGAAGAGAAACCTTAAGATGAAGCTCATGCTTTCTTGAACAGGACATAAAGAACCTTCTTACATGATTTTTTGAAGTTACCCTCAGCTACACTTCCCAGTCCCTTCCCTCTCTTTGCATGGAAGCTTTTCTATTCCTCTACTAATGACCCAACCTTTGCTTTGGTTTTGTTTCTGTTGACATAGGGTAACCAGAACTGAACAAAGCACGTGCCAGTGATTTATATGAGATTATTATATTTTACTGCATTGCTCCCTTCTGTATTCCTTAAACATTTCAATATCATGTTTTCCTTTCACACAATGTTGCTTATTAAAATTGAAAGGAATTTTAAAAGCCTGGATTTTTTTAGAAAAATACAGAACTGGTAAGGGATGTAGAAGCTGATAATAGCTTTGGCAGCAGCAACCATGAGATGGTGAAGTCTGAAATTCTGCAAGAAGCAAGCAAAACAAATACTGAAACAGCATCACTGGACTTCAGGAGAGGCAGATTTTGGCTTGTTCAGAGATCTGCTTGGCAGGATTATACAAGAGACTGCTTTGAAGGGTGAATAGGCCCAGGAAACCTGAGTATCTCTCCAGGGACTTCACATCAGGAGAATGATGAATGCCAATGTGCAAGAAGTTAAGAAAATGTGGATGCAGGCCAATATGAATGAACTAGGGACTCCTGACTTAGTTCAAATGGAAAAGGAAGTAAGCAGAAGGTGAATCAGGGGAAATGTTACATTGAGAAAGTAGGTATATGGTGATGTTGCTGTAGTGTACAATGATGGAATGAGAAAACCCAAAGCTCAGCTGGAAAAGAAACTAGTAAAGGCAACAAGAAAGGCTTCTATACGTGTACAGGCAGCAAAAGCAAATTACCAAATTGGAGGGAGTGTCTGATAATGAAAGGGAGGGTTGCTATCCAGAAAGACCTCGACATGCTGAAGAAATGGGCTAACAAGATCTCATGAAGGTCTACAAAATCATATGCAAGGCCCCGCACCTGGGACAGAACCGCTGTGTGCACAAGCAGAGCCCTGGGGCTGACTATTGGAAAACAGCTTTTCAGACGACGATCTAGAAGAAGAGTTGAACATGAGTCAGCAATGTGCCCTGGCAGCAAAGGCGGCCATGAGCTTCCAGGGCTGCTTTAGCAAGAGGGGAGCCAGCAGGTCGAGGAAACTGATTATTCCCCTCTATTTAAACTGATAAGACCATATACGGACTACTGTGTCCAGTACAAGAAAGACACTGACATACTGGAGCAAGTCCAGTGGATGTCCACCAAAACAAGCAGGGGCTGTAGCAGATGGATGACATGTAAGGAGAAGATGAGCAAACTTGTTTGCTCAGTCTTAAGATCAGAAGGAGAGATTTTACTGCTGTCTTCAGGAAGGACATAGAGGGGATGGAGCCAGGTTCTCAGATGTGCACAGTAGAAGGACAAGAAGCAACAAGCACCAGCTGCAAAAGGGGAAATTCCAATGAAGTATCCATAAAAGGAAAAAATCACTATGAGGGTGGTCAAATGCTTAACAGGTTGTCAACAGAAACTGTGGTATCTCCAACCCTGTAAATAACCAAATCCATACTGGACAAGGCCCTGAGCCACCTCATCTAAGTCAGCCTGAGGTCTGGGGTGCTCAGAGGTGGTATTCTGAGGTCCTTTCCAAAGAAAATTATTCTGTGAATCTATTCTATGGTTCTGTGATTTAAAAAAAAAAAAAAGAAAAAAGAAAATAAACCACAAAACACTTGCAAAATGTATGCCCTGAATTTCATACATTATTTGGCTCTTTACTTCAACAACAGACACTGTATCAGGCATCAGCCATAAAGTTCTTTCAAAAAATACACATTTTCTTCTGAGATTCCTTTTAAAAAAATAGACTATGAGAAAACCTCATCAGTGTTATTCTAAGTTGAATGATATGAAAATATTGATTATAATCAACAGGAAATAGGTGCAAGAAAAATCTCTAATATCGAAACTGTATTTTTAGCTAACACAGCAGAGTACATCTGATGACACAGTAAAAAGTATCAGATAAATAAAAAAATACATAAAATACTCTGAAAACAAAGTAAAATTGTTATGATTTACTTCAGTAAATACATCCAGTGTGAAAAATGTAATTAAAAGTACTATTCCAATATCATTCAAATTTCTAAACTATACCAAGCTCAGAAGCACTCACTTTATTAATTTTTCTAGGCACCTACATGACAAAAGCATAGTAAAAATTTTTTAGAAATAAAAAAGAACTAAGAATATGAGACTGTGAGCATCGACAGTGTAAAGATTCTTAGTGATAAGGTAATATAATGCTCTAAATGGACAGAATTTTCACACTTAACTTTTGAGATTTCTTTTGGATTTTGTGCACTTGATTGCTTCTGTCTATATAGTGAGGCAGTGCTAATTTATGCCTTCCTACGGGGATGACGGCTGTCTGTGCCAGCACCAGAAACTGAATCAAGAAACTCCAGAGCTAAAAGTTAACAGGCTACAGTCTCTTAACTAAGAGTTGCAGATTCATGGTTTATTCATAAAAGCAGATACCTACACACCAGCTTGTGAAATGCATTCTTTCAGCATTTAACATTTTTATTTCACTTATTAAAAAAATTACGTATCTTACCTTTAGGTCACTTCCTGGCAAAGTACCTATGCCATCCTTCCAGTCCATAGCACTAAATACATCAAACTCTTGACCATTTCCACTAGAAGCAGATTCATTCATGATGCATGTACTAAAAAAAAATTAAAAAATAAATAAAAAGATTTTATCTGAAAATGCTAGAAGTGGTTTAATGCTTGTATCACCAGACATTTCTTCAAATGCACTTCACAGACTAGTATCAAATGCTTCCCTCAGCACACTAGCAATGTGGACAGCTGATGACAATGCTGGTAATATACACTAATATACTAATATACACTAGTAAAAGCAAGGAAAAACCTTAAAAAATAATACCCGTTTTATACACTAGGAGGCTAGTAATGAGGCCGTATTGGAGAGAAATTAAAAACTTCAAACTGCAAATAAATTGACATGAAGTACACCTAGGAAAAACATTTGTTCTGGGGAAGGCAGAACATGAGTGCATGCCTATAATAAATACGTTTAAGTACTGTTTTTTCTTAATATTGGATAACATGCTGATGTTAATTTGAAACTGTCTTTCATTTGCATGGTCTGACTCAGGACATCCAAATATTCCTTGTCTGTTTCTACTCAGTTTCACTAAATTTTGATTTGCATTTGTAAAATTTATTTACATGTCGAGCAGCACATATGCACCAGAGAAAACTACTACTTTGCAAGACTGTATTTTACTGGATTCTGTTTCAGAACAGTGAAAGGAGAGGAGATAATACCTATCTTCAGAAATAGCGGTTTCGGACATCCTCTTCTGTGACAAGAGTTTATCCCAAAGAATCTGCACAAGCAACAGAAGTATGTAACAGTTGCCACTGACCCCTGGCTTTGACCCACTGCTTGTCACTGCCACAACGACAGCATCAGTTGCACTGAACTGCAAATGTTTCTAGCAGCCAGCTGTGACTACTACCAACTTCTTCCTTTCCACTTCTTACAAACCCAGCAATCTTTAAATCTGGGGCCTGGCACCTAATTTACTATTTGTTCAATGTGAAATCTGACTCATTAATTCTCTTTCTGAAGAACTACGCTATGTCTAGCAGCTGAAATAATTTGCGGCAAATTAGCTCTGTCTTTGGTTTGTGAACTATTAGCAAAAGCTCACCCCTGTTCAAAGTTACACTTTCTGAACTTTTTAACAAACACCTTCTAAGCCTCATACTCCATCTGCAGACTGCAAACTTCTGCTGCAAGTATCAGGACATTTGAAATTCAAACAGGTTGTGAGAGAGCTTCCTCAATGCTTGACCTTGTTTTCTAAAAAAATCTAATTTCTAACTTAGGTCCCACTGCCAAAATCTGCAAATATCTATTGATACTCTCTGGAAACATGGAATTTCCACAAAAAACATTGAGTAGGATTTGTTCACTCACAGAAAAAGATGGAAAATGAGCAGAAAAAAAACTTAGGTTGTCTAGAAGCATTTTATTGAAAGTTTGAGGAGAAAAACGCTTAGCTAGTTAACTCTGTTGTGTGAAAAATAATCAAATTTACATTTGTTTCATCAGAAAATTTGTATCAATCACTGTAACAGCACCACTACAGATACTACTTTGGTTTTGGGTCTGCCATGTGAACTCCCTTAGATTTCTCCTTGGCTTTCTCCTCATTTCTAGCAGAATTCTTTAAAACCCCTGAGCAATATCTTACTCCACGAGTACTTTCATTAACACTACAGCCACCACGCAATATCAACAGGAAAACAGGAGTTGGACCTCAGTCAGTAACCACTTCTTAGGATGAAAGGTTGTGCATTCCTCTTCATTTCATATGATGGGTAGGGTTCACAGAAGGCTCTTCGAGAAAAATTCACATATTTCACATGGCAAGCTTAAAGCAAGAAGAACCACAGGATTTAACGTGTCTTCTCCACCCCTAATTTCAGTAATCCTCTATGAGAAAGTATCAGAAACTGTACCAGCAATGCCGAAAATTCATTTAAAAATATGTCAATGAATCTAAAATTCAGTGCAAACTGAGAATTCTTCAAAGCCACACACTTTATCTTTTAAAGTAGCTCCCAGGCAAAATCTACCACCCTATCTCAGGGTAGCTCCTGAAACACAGCTTGGATCATCTCTGATCCGCAAGCCTGGTGCATCGCAGAGCCCAAGTCCACGAACCGTCCAGCCTTCCACACCACAGAACTCCAGTAGGCTTCCTCCAACTGAACTGCAGCATGCTGGCAGAGGCACAGGCCTTCTCTCAAGAACACAAGACCCTACTAAGGAGTAAATGAAAAATCAGATCTATCCAGAAACCTGTGAAATTTTAAGGACATGAACCATGCTGGTTTGAGCACACTGATGTAATGAGCTCCCTGTGATTAGCCTGGCTAAGCAAACACAAAGCTGTGTTCTGTATTAAGTGAAGTTTCTAAGTAATCTTAAATTACCACCCTATTTAGAGGACACTTCACTCAACCTTCCTGTGGTTTATTTATTACAGAAACCATGTTCCAATGGTTTCTGCACAAGGCATGACAGAAGATGGGACGAGACTTGGGAGGCTGTGGGGAAACACTTCCTTGCAGCAGCCGCTGTCCCATGAAGCAAGGAGCAGCAGGGCAGCTGCTCCATCAAGATGCTGGCATCTCCAATACTGCCACTGTCCTTACAGACACACTTTGTAACAGAAACAGTTGGAAAAAAATGACAAAAGGGAAAAAAAATCTTAGAGCCTAACCTACTTCGGCAGGATGTAAGCCATGGAAGTAAAAAAATAAAATTAGTAAAAATTGGTAACAGAATTGTTCAGGGCATATCTCTCTCATGAAAAGATACAAACTTTAGCTTAATTACACTTAAAGTTTTCTCAGGTAACAATCAGCAATAACGAAACATTCTATTGTTTGATAAGGTATTATTGTCTTCCTTCTAAGGAAAGGCACAACCTGTACTTTCACATTCTATAGCCTTCAGAACGGTTCTTAGTGGGCATGAAAAGGTCACAGGGCAATGACGATAGAAATGAATTTACCAAAAGGAATTACATTTAACAAAATATCCGTTTCCAGTTTTGCTGAGTTTGAACAGATGAAAGATAGGGCTATATACCTCCATAATGATAATAAGGAGGCAGATGGAGACCAATTAAATTGTTACAGCAATGAGATCCCAAAAAAAGATGAAATCATTGCAATATATACATCTAAATCACAGAACAAAGAAAACTACAGAATGTCTTATCTACTTATTTTCATTTTCGTTTTTAAAGCTCTGATGTAATTCTTTGAACTAGTGTAACTCCTTCCATAATGATTTCATTTGCTTTCATTACTGTTGATACACTTCCAGAAAAGTAGTAAAAATACTAGATGAATAAGGGACAAAGTAATTACAGTACTGTCCCTATGCCTGTTACTGAACGCCATCTGATGTGAAGGACATAATAGTAAGACCTTGAACAGTCATCTTCCAAAAGCATCTCCAAAATCCACTGTTAGGGATATAACTGTAGCTTAGTCTTCACAGCCATAAACTGTAACATTTACAGAGGAGTGTGCTGCATGTTAATATTTCAACATTAACTTTGTTTTAGACCTATGTAATAAATTAATTAAAATAAGCAAGCATATAAAATAAGATTACACACATCCTTTAGAAAAACCTCCATTTTCACCAACTGGTTCAAAAATAAATGAGTACCTCACAGAGGAGATACTTAATGAGAATAACAGCACTAAAAATGAGATTATTTTCATCTGGTGAAAGACTTTCTAAAGATATAAAGCAAAGAAACAGGAGAGAATATGCCAATTAAACTTACAAGCAGTTTTTGAAATAATTACAGGGTTATGTACTGAATACATCAAAACGTAGTAATAGGATTCTTTCTTTCAGTCAGTGCTTCAAAAAACTACCTGATACCTACCCAAACTTTGAAAATCGAAAATACCACCTGTGAAATGTCCATATTGATTTCTAATCAGCAGTGCCAACTTAATACCAGGTGACTGGGCAGAAGAAAGAGGAGGTATGCCAGACCGGCATGACCTGTCTGCGAAAGTGTGTCTTTTCTTTTTATGCCTCCCTGTGTATTTTTATTTTTACTTTTGAGTATTTCTGTAGCTACCCTGACAGGAAAGCCTAGCAGATTTGCCCCATGCTGGTCCCCTCCCCAGCTGACAGCACCTGTGAGGGGAGGCAAAATGGGCATTGTGTTGCTGGAGAAGGTCTCAGCAAGTGGCACCAAGGGTGAGGTCCAAGTCAAAAACAGAGGTCCTAAGCGAAGCGATGTCCTTAAGGAGCCAAGCCATGGTCCCTATTCCCAACGGGGTTGGGTGACACCAGCACTGACAGATATTCAGAAATAAAGGCATCAGGTGAGTTTTTGTCCTAATATCATAGATGGCTTTTTTGGGCATCTCCAAGGAGAAGGCTGCTTGGCGCAGCACCCATAGGGTAAAGGGACACACTTTCCCTACACAGTAAATCAGGAAACTGAAGTGGAACGGAAGGGGACAACTCAGTGTAACACAGCTGCAAATACACTAACTTTTAGACACCAGGGGACAAGTGGATACTCAGCTTCAACCTTATTTAATGTGTAAGAACATGAATACTACCAGGACTGACTTGTTACACTGCCGAAGCCACACGAAGCAGAATTGCTCCTTGCAACATAGGCTCCCTCTATTTCAGACAGACTTTGTATTAAGCTAGCTTCATAATGACAGCAAAAGAAAAGCCAACTGACTGAACTCGCTGGGGTGAGCCCTGCTTTTCTCCTGGCAATCCTCTCTGAGCTGGGTGCACCCCCCATTTATCACTTTCTTGCCCTTCATATTTTTGCACCTGAATCTTCACTTAAGGAAAAACAACCACAACAGAAACAGTGCAGGAAACAGTAAAACGCTTTGAGGCTATCCACCACATTTTAAGATGTGCTTTGTTTTGTCCCTGTTTAATAGTTCAATCATTTTAATGTTTCATTAAAACAAGTACCTGCAAATTATATACTTCCTTCAAAATCTCATTTTTTTTAGGAACTAATTTACTAGTTCTGTGTGCTGAAGAGCTGTTTGAGTAAATTTCACTATTTTGCCTGTTGCTCATGAAGTTTATTACAAGTAAGTTATTTTAAAGATGAGACATATATTTTATGTATGCATTCACAAAGGGACCACAGCTTAAAATTCTTTGCCATTCTTAACACTTGGAATAGAAAATAGACCATGCCTGCTAGGTTCTCCAGGGGTACTGTGTATGTTGGTTCCTGCTTCCCAATACTTCAGCTTAAAACCTTTTTCCTCACAGAAAGAATATGGCCACAGATGTCTTACAGAATGCTATGAAGCCTGAGTTTCCACCAGGAGAGGCTAAAGGAGGTTCATGCTATCCTCACCTGAGTCTGGTCTCTGCCAGAGAGCTAACATGTTTTTTGACAAACCACTGCCAGAAACGGAGTAACATGCAGCCTTCATCTATTAGCTCATTTTCAAACATCCACAGAACACTGTAATAACACCCAAATACTAAATCTATCCCATCATCTAATGAAACTTACCACTGACAACTTTTATCTTGTTTATAAAGATCCTGTACCTCACACTGAAAAAGCATTTCCTCTACAATGCTTTCATGACTCCTTTATTTCTGTTATTGTCTGTGCAGTCCTGAGTAAAGGTTTAATAAGCCTTGAGTAAAACAACTCTGAAATCCTATGTCTTAATTTCTCTTAATTCCTTAAGCCATGGGCACAGAAAGTTACAGAAAACTTCTGCCTTTTATTTGCACCTCTTTCACTGCCCCGTGGTGATGATGCCTCCTTGAGAACTGTGACGCACCAAATCTTCACACTATCACCTGACCATTTTCAAATTCTTATTGTTTACCCCAAGTTAATTCAATATACATCCAAACACTCTTTTTGTCTGACTCGTGCCCTCTTCCTCTTCTGCTGGTTCTTAGCAGCTTCCATGAGCTCTGATGTCTTTGAACAATTAATGCACCTTCTTCTAGCTCCTGAATACACTCAGCAGGTTACTGCATTTATAGACTTTCCCTTCTCTCCAATACATAAAGTGTTCATATCTCCCCATTGTGAGGAGCTACCGCTGGAGCACTAATAATCTACGACTACACACTTGCTATCACTTTCTTCAGTAAGTCCCATGCCAGGTAATCACTGCTTCCTTACACCCATCACTCACAATCCATCATCCTACTTACTAGCAGTATTAAAAAACCCAAAGAGTAAATGGAATAGCCCACAAAAAGTCAACCGTCTCTCTTCAGAGAATGAGTGATGTCCAATAAAACCGAACAAGTCAGAGGAAAAGGATTCATCATGTAATAATTTTAAGTTATTAGAACTTTTAAAAGCAACTCTAGAAAAACTCATTAAACTGAAGGTGAAACAGACACCGCAACGACAAACAAAACCATAGTTCACCGCAATTGCCCAAGTGACAACAAAAGCCATCCGAGAAGATGATTGCCTCAGCTACCTGCATTAGGGCACCGGTTCATGAGAAGACCAAATGGACCATAGTCAAAGCCGCTGAAGTCACAGCAGGAAAAAAAACGAGAACCCGGCACCACCCGGATTTAAGTGGAGTGCTTTACTGCCTTCGGCCGCTAGTTTCAGAGAGTTCCCTCTCTTAACGATGTTCATCATATAAACTTCTTTGGTAAAAGGCACCGGTTTCCTGAATAGCTTTTAAATTTGCATTAAGAAAAAAGTGTTACGACCCTGAACGCGTACTATTTCCTAAAACGGCACACGCTGAAGTTTTTGTATCGTGAGTTTTATTTAGGCTCACCACCTGATTTTTAGCACCCACGACTGAGCATCCATTCATCAGTCGAAACAAACAGCAGAAATGGTCCGTCCAACACCACTCAACTACACGAGGGACAGTCAAAATAAAGCAGAACAAAACTGAAAACATAACTCACGCCAGTTTTCACTGTAAAGCCTGCACACACCAGCCTATTAAGCACAGGTAACTGGAAGAAATGGAAGAGGCTGACCCTCAGCACCGCGGCAGCTGCTGCCCCCGGGGCCTCCCTGCCTCCCTCCCGGCGTCACTCACTGGGGTTCAAACCGCGCTCTCGAGTGGGACAAGTGCTGTCTCTTATA
>NW_020799097.1:60064068-60074168 GCF_003259725.1 Athene cunicularia | reverse complement strand
GAGCCAGGCTTCCCCCGCGCTCCCGAAGCACAGGGTTGGGACGGCGCGGAGACGTGCCTTAGAATGGGCCTCGTCCCCTCTGAAACCCGGTCAGCTTACAAATTAAAAGTAGCCTCAAATGTGCCACCTGCCCGAACGCTCCCCATCGTTGCCTTGAATTCCCAAAGAAAAACAATGTCTTCAGCATTAATTTTCTGTCACTTGTTAAGAAAACAGTGAAAACGGAAGGCCCTTCTTGTTTTATGGGATTGCCCAGGGTGGACTTCCTTCACCTACCAGGAGGTCTGTTACACCAAAGAACATTAAACAAAATAGACCTACACGAGGCCTAACTAGACTGGGGAAGAGGGAGGGTGGAGGTTTGCAATCAGTTGTATATACACTATACTTTAAAAAATATGTGTGTGTGTATAGTTTCAGGTAAAGTATAAAACAACACAGAACATAATTTTAACGATACTAATCCTAAATATTTTGTCAGACCACAGAGTATCTCCCTAAGGTGACTCTGTCCTTAAGGCAAAAACTGGCAGACTGGATTTTGAGTTTTTTAACAGTTTGTCACGTTATTATTATATATCTCTTTAAATTAACTCTCAAATCTCAATATACCTTTTGTTAATCCCAGTAACGATCAATGTCCAAACTTTCTTTCAATTTTATATACGCTCCCTTCTACAGTTACAGTGACAACTCTGGCCCAAATCACTAGAACAGAAATGCTAATAAATATTAACAATATCTAGGAATAAATACCAACATTAAATATCAAAATACATGGCAAAAATGCTCACCTACAAAGTCAGAATAACTAATAAAATAGTTTAGACAAGACTAATTACAACCTTTTTGCTATTACAGATAGATATATACTGTATTGCAGTAGTATCCCCGTGACAAGGACAGCATTGCACTGGGCACAGGGCAGAGGTGGTCCTCTGACAGGACTTCCCAGTCCCAGTAAATACTCCGTGGAGTATTTACTTTAGAATATCTATTAAAATATTTAAGAATTTAGACTTGACATCTCTCCTGCCTTAAACTATGCCCATACTCACACAGTTTAGACGTGACTTTACTTACACTTTTACCATACTAATTTAAGAATTTCTGTTCATTTGATTTGATTTTTCTCACAGAAGTAAAATGGGGCTCACACCTAAGAGTTTGCAGAATTGGTGGCTAAGTGCAGTACGTGAGAGTTATTTTATGATGAGCCTTTCTCACACCCCTTCAGCTCAAATGGCATCGCATATAGGCTGCAGTTTTCATCAACGAACATATGTTCATTAGAAACTAATTACAGAAAACAGTATTAACCTAATTGTAATAATTAGTGATGACATACATTTAAATTCTTCTAAAACACAGATGCAAAAAATAGTAAAGGATGAGAAAATTCCTACTTTCCACCAGTGAACTCTTAGTTGAGGAAAATCTATGGGTTAGAAACAAAGAATAAACTGTAACTGAAGTCATTCTGCACTTTTCTGAAAATTATTTCCCAATCTTATTGAAATGTTTTTATGTAGATAGTTGCCAAATAACTAGATTATTCTATTATAGCATTAAATTAGCTGGGCTCTGCAGAAGACCCTTAAAGAATGACACAATTTGGTACTATTTAAACTCTAGGACACTCAACCTGGACTGATTATTTCTCCAGAGGACACTGAGGTTTTGGGGGAGGGTGTCCCATACCCTGTTACAAAGATGCATTTCTAAGAATACAGATGATGAGCTATCTGCAGTTATTTTATTTAGGCTTGAAAGACTTTGTCTCTTTTCTACTGAAAATTTTAAAGGGAAACACAGATTTTGTAAATCCCTGTTACATTCTAATCCATCTAATCTACTGGCTGAAGCCATAGGAGCGTAGCTCCTTACAGAAAATGATGACACAGGTGGAGAAGCTCCTTTGAAGATATCTATTGGAAGTCAGAACTGAAACCAAGTATTTGAACCACAGCATAGCAGTTTCAAATGGATAGCTCTTTGATTAAAGTGAAAGGACCTGGGAAATTAATAAAGGTACCTTCTGTTCTTTGTCTCTTCTTCGATCCTTGCCTGAATCATGTTGTGGCACCTCATGATGTATAATAAACCCATTATTTTGTCAATAAAAATTTACTGAGTAAAAATAGATTAAACGTTACTCAATTATGCTCTTTAAACATTAATTCTGTTGCCATTTTAACACTAGACCTCCATCTGTATTGTGAAGACAGAGAATTTTGAACACTCATTTTCTATATGGAAGTATGGCGTTTAATATGATTTTGGCAGTATGTTTAATGACAGATTTTGGAGTAGCTAAATTTGGTCTCTCTGAGTATTCCTGTAGCTTGTTGAATAGGTGTTTGTGCTGTAGCCAAATACTGATTATTCTCCTAAGAGCATGCGCATGAACATCCGTATACATGGCTTCCAAATCCCAGATCTTGAAGACCATTTAAGGTGGTGAGAGGAAAGAAATGTACATTATCAATTCAGTTTGCATATTGGGTTTATACCATCGTGTGATCTAATGGCTCCTCAGCAAATATCTAAACAAACAGAGGAAAAAGAGAATCAATATTTACATTTTACCTAATTACTTGGCACTTCTGGGGTCTTGATTTTTGCAATACAGACTAAGATGCCTTAAAGATGGCCTTATTTCTCAAAAATTGCCTGCACATGACATTTTATCACCCTTCTAGGAACCTGTGCAGCTCATTGTGTGTGACCTTTCTCACCAGTGGCAGTCACCAGACTGCCACGTGATTCTTCCTCAAGCCGAGGAAGACAGGAAAGAGGGCTTGAGGACAATCATTGGGAAAAAAAAAAACATTGTATATGTCACTATGTAAAACTCTAAGCCAGGAAAGTAGAAGAGTAAAAGCTTTAAGAAATTTAGGATGAGTAGAGATGGTGTATGTGCCTGTCTAGCAAGAAAGAGAGTCAAATTGCAGTCCATGGTGATTCCAGTTCCTCTCAACAGTGCTCTCTCCCTCTCCAGGGAACCTGATGTCCCCACAGATGTGAAGAAGTAATGACTGACTCATTATCAACAGAATCGACTGTTATTTTGCCACTAATCCCAGAATAATTATCAAAGTTGATTCAGATGCCACGATAAACTGTAGAACCAGTAATATTACACTTCCTAGCTTTTAAATCTGAGTGTGTGCCCTGACCACATCCCAGCTCTGTACCAGAGTGACACTTGGGTATGCAACAATCTTCTTTGCTGTGAGGGAAACTTGAGCATGAGTACTTGAAAGAAACTGCAGTGTTTTCCAGACAGGCTTCAGCCCAATACACATGTGGATGCACTCTAGGTGCAGCCTTGGAGAGCTTGTTTCCAGAGACTGGGAGTTTTGAGACATTGTAAAACAGGTGTTTCAAAGATTTCATCAGAGTTCCATGACTACAGGAAAAAGTTCCATGACTACTCTGAAAACAAAGGTTTTCAGAGGTGGTCTTCATCCTGAAGAAATTCAATGGCAGATATGGGAGTTATGGAATAGTCAGTGCAGAAGTGAATCCAGAGCAATATTGCCTATGAAAAGTTTTGGAAGTGTTAGACCAGAATAATG
Organism: Athene cunicularia; assembly: GCF_003259725.1. NCBI lineage: Eukaryota > Metazoa > Chordata > Aves > Strigiformes > Strigidae > Athene > Athene cunicularia. Next base: position 60,070,587 of record NW_020799097.1, on the reverse strand, counting down.
AGATGTAAAAGCAGAAAAAGTAATTTGTAACAGTGGTTCAAATGCAAATTAGAGCCTTGACTGGGAATATTAATGAGGACTCTTGAGCCAGGAGGAGACTGAAGTTAGAAGCTTGGACATGTGGGTTGGGCATTAGGGAAGGTCTTGGAGCACTGGCAAAATCTTGACTCAGTTGAAGGAAGCAGGAGAGGGCACCATTTCAAGTGGTAGGGTGGAGGCATGCAAAGGTACAACAGAGATCATGCGATCTGGAGTGGATGATAGGCCACAAAAAATCAGTAAGAATACAGGTCTTGTGGGAGTGGGAAGGGTAGGGAGTAGTAAGAGAGACTTAACACAGAGGAAAGGGACAAACAGAGTGTGAGGGACAGGAAGGAAAGGGAGAAGAAGGTGGGGGGGACCTTCATCAGGCAAAGCTGGAACAGCAGGACATTTGCAGTCATTAAAAGTGGAGTTTGCTCAGTGAAGTTTGAAGGGGTAGTAATGAGCAATATCTTGATTATGAGTGGGGAAGAGGGCAACCATCACAGCGATCTTTTTGACATAGAGCTCTATTCCTGCATACTCTTTTCTAAGGTGTGTGGGCACACTGCATATAAAGGCCATTATAATTTCCCTTAGCAAAAGGCTTCAGCTCCAACCATGCATAAGATTGCAACAGCCTTGCAGCAGACCATTACGTTGGGAAGCCTGTTCAAGCTGGATACTCCAGACCTGTCATCCAAAAGCTAGTAGTCACTCTGAGAGCTAAGGCTGTATTTTTAAATATGCACAAAGAAGGAAAGTTGATGAGGCAGCACAGGAACAAACATCACTCTTGGGAACAGAAGCTGAATGAGAAAGGGTTGCAGCCTGTACTCCTTACATGGAAAACACTGAAACAGGTAACAAACGAAAGGGTTATTTTAATAATTGTTGATAGAACTTCTAAATCTCTATATGTTGCTGAAAAATATCTGGAAGTGAATAAATAGCTCATCCTGTGGGTCTGGTTGGATGGTAAAGTCCGGCAGCATGGGGAAAGGAGGAGGAAGTCCCATCTGAGGTCCTCAAGACAATGGCAGGGTGAGGACTTGTTCTAACTTGCTCTCCCTGGAGAGCAATAGAACAGTTTTTAGAGCAACATGTGTCAGACTTAGTGACTCACAACCACATGTGGACATTCCTAGTAAAATATAAATTGGTCCAGCAGTAGATGATGAGGAAAGAATCCTAAATATTGCTTGTACTAGACATAAGATCAGATGACTCAAAGTATGCTTGCAGACTCTTCTTTATTTTCTGTCCTTTTTATCTGTTAGTGTGTTCCAACAAGTAAAAATAAACCTTTGGTTTTAAAAAGGTATTGATGACATAAGACAATTTGCATATAACAGGCAATACATGCTTGACATATGTGGGATAGTGCACAGGTTTATTCCGAGCAAACAGATTTCTCCTTGAAGTGGCTAATGCAAAAGCCTGACATCAACAGTTATAGGCAGTAAGAAGGAAAACAGAAATGCAGCTAGGCCTTAGCAAACACTGAACAAAGCTTTTCTGAACATTGATAAGAGGTTTTCCTTAACTGAGGATTCAGAATGAGGATTGCAGTGGAACAGGTATCCGCTAGGCTTACCAAATGTGACTGCAGCTGAAGAAATAGACAAAGCATGTCCTGTTCACTGTTAGGCCCAACATCCCTTGTAGAACAACAAGAAGTGCATCTTTGTAACATTTTTCCAGTGACATGGTGTCTCATGGACAGGAAGCAATAGCATTCCCCTCTTTGACAAGCAACAGAGAATATTAATGGAGCATGTTTGTGAGACCAACAACGAATGGATTATTCAGAATCTGAGAAATTTATATTCCATTGTCACTGATCCTGAGTCATCAGGCTTTGTGGAGTCAACTCTTATAGTTCCCGGGCTGGAATAGTGGGCATTGTGGCTACGTACCTGTTACCATGGATTGATATATGTAAATGTAAATAGTGGCTTCAGTAAGTAGAAGAGAGTTTTCATTCTGGACTTTTAAGCTATGTGCTAACCCCTCATGCTAGGAAACCAATCTGCCAAAATCTCAATTATTATCTACAAATTAATGATGAGTGTGAATTAATATTCTTAGAAAAATAATTATGCCCTATAGTAGGAGGTGGGAGTACCTGCTTGCTATAGATTTTAAGGTTCAACAAGCATATTTTAATGGAGAAATTGGTCTCCTGGCTACCACAACAAAGCAGGCAGGATATTCTTTTTGCTTTGAGTACAGAACTGTGTATGTTAGTAGTCTGTGCAGGCTGATGCCTGTTTGTGGAAGAATCTACTCATGTTGGTTTACATTTACAGTCTCCCACAACATGATTTGATTTCAGTATCCAGTGATAACAGAACTGATGCATGCTTTTAAGCGTTCAAGAGGAACTGAACTCCAGAAAAGATACTTCTGCTGAAAATAGTTCATTTTCACGTGTTCCAAAGCAAGCTTCACACAACACTTTACATCGAGTCCTCCTAGCTTCTTACCCCCCAGGGAATTCTTTGCAAACTGAAAATACTCTGTGGCTTAAATTTTAGAAAGAAGATGATGTGGCATGGGAACATGAACCGTATAATCATTATAATCATTATAGTACTGTACTGGAAGGATATCTACCCTATTTTACCTAACCTCCAAATATTTAAACTGGAAAAATTAAGTTAAAACCGAAAGTCTTTTAGATTTGCAGTACACAAATACTGCATTCAGGGGTGTTGGCAAGTTCCCAGGGAACATTTAAAACTTGTAAGCATCCAAGAAAGCACAGAAGAACTTTGAGATCATTGGCTAAAAACTGACGATGGATTTTTCTGGCTCCAAAGAAAAAGTGTCTTCCCCTCTCACCACTCAGATGGGCAAGCATGGATTTGACTAGTAATTTCATAAATATTTGATCATCCTGAAAGCACCATGCATATTCTTCACTTTACTCACAGAAGTAATCACAGTGATGATGATGTGCAAGGGTGCTGTTAGTGCACAAACCTCACCTAGGGGCTATTCTTGCTGGCTAACTTCTGGCATCTCTCTTACACCCTGAGTTTGGAACTGATGCTTTCTATAAAGTCAGTGGAGTGAAGAATGTTCCTTAGAGTGGGATTCAAATATATACATTAATATTTTATTGCTTTTAATTAACTACACAGTGAATTCAGATACATGTGTGATATTATAGACTATATGAATATTCTGAATTGCAATTCTCAGCCCAGAGACTTTTGTCAAAAACTGTCTCCTACGCGATGATGATGGTGATCTCTTTCCATTCATAATATTTCTGACTTCATCCGTCTTGGATGAGATAGCTCTGAGCATCAGTCCAGTGAAAAAGAGATATTACCTAAATATATCTGCATGAGCAAGAGGAGTATATACTCTCTCTCTATATATATGTATCTATATCTATACATTTATATTAAAATACTTAATCTTTTGGCAAGTAACAGGGTTGGTCTTCTCTATGGAATGTAAGCCAAGTTTCAGCTGGGAACAAATAAATGAGTTATATAAGCGCACATAAAAATAGACTGACCCACATCTACAACAACAGGATCACATTATAATAAAATGGTATTTGTTGTATAATTTCCTGAAGGCAGAAAGCACCTATATAAATAGACTTATATAAAGAAAACCATGTAATGTTTGGTCCATATTAGGCATCCATGGAGCTCTACAATATGATGGTTTACATGCATGTGAGCCAAAACATGAACACTGTGTCTTCCTACTGCAATGCCATTCTGTAGGGAAGATGGATATCTAGTTCTGAGTATCATGATCTGCATTTGTATCAAATGATTCATGTCAGATGACATGGTCTGAGAAGAAGAAGCTGCATACCAAAAAAAATTAAGATTTTTAAAAATTTTTTCAATAGGCCACAGCACTGTACAGTTTTGTTTACGTTACTACAACTGATCAGAATAGCACTCTAGTGAGCACAGTTCTGCACACATCAGGGAATCTGCAGCTGCAGATTTGAATAAGATAGGAAACATTATATAAACTTACTGCACATATTGCTTCTCCTGCTGTAACAGCTAATATGTCAAGACATGCTTATAGAAACAGACACATGCATATGTGCATCTCAGACAAGGTAGGTGCTCAGCTGAAATTCAAACCAATGTGTATTTACAACTATGCTCGAAACCCGTCTCTTGCACACCTTGCAGATTCACAAGCTGCCACAGTATATTTCAAATAATTTGTATTTCTCTTCAAAGCTAAAAGCTGGAAATATAACATAGTAATTGTGAATATTTAATAAGTCACAATACTTACAGATTAGTTTTACCAAGCAATGTCTGTCCCTAAACCAACAGACTATGTGCAGTAAGAACACCTTGCTTTAATTATATCTACCATTATTGGTGTTCAAACTTGACTTATGAATCCTTAAGGCTTAGTTGACTCAGAATTAGTTTTCCTCACAGAAAGAGCATGACACTCCAAAGTAATGAATATTTCCATGACAATTTCTATTTTAAATTCTTAATTTTATTGTCTATAACTTTTTTTTTTTTTTAATTTAAATGTGGCAGGAATTTTTTCATAACGGAGACTGGTTTTCTCCCTAGTATTCTAACAGGGGAAAAATAAATGTTGGTAGAAGCTAAGCATGGAAAATTCCAGCCTAAAATACTTCTTTAAGTGATGAATGATTGAAAATAGGGCATTAGAATTAAACCCATTTCTACCCTTGCTGCATTTGCCTCATTCTATCTCTAATGTACAGTTTATAATATATAGGGGGGGGTTTCTGCAGCATAGCTCCAGTTGCTTAACCAATGAATATGTCTAATTGATCAAGTACAGCATAGAAAGGGCACAACTTTGTTTGTTTGTTTGTTTGTTTGTGTGTGTGTGTTTGGCTTGTTTTGGTTGTGGGTTTTGTTGTTTTTTTGTTTGTGGGGTTTTGTTTTTTTTTTTTTTTTACAGTGGTTAGCTTCCCTGCCTTAATACAGATGTAAAAGCAGCCACCTCAGGCAAACTTGGGCTCAAGCTGCTGCCTGAGCTGAGCTGAAAGATAGCTCCGTTTCAGCGCACATTGACTCAAACTATTTCAGCTGACTCTGTCAACAAGAGCAAAAACTAAGCATTCTCAATGATCTAGAGCCCAGTTCTCTGAAAACTAATCAAGACTACAAAGTCATCTTGCACTGGTTATTGAAGAACCATCAAAATAATTTTTTCTTGCCTATATTCCAATGTGGACCAAATTAAAAAAGACATCTACAGGAGAAATCTGCAGTAGATCAAGATCAGTACAATATGCAGTAGATCAAATCTGCATAATAACTGATGGCTTCTCCAGCTAACATGCATGATCAGATAGTCCCTATATCTCAGGAAATCATGCCAATATTTCAGGTGCTTAGTGGGTCGGATAGGAATGATGATGTTTTAAAGTAAGGTCAACACTATAAACAAGAGAGCACCGATCCCTCAATGTGACTGCCTTATTCTCTATGTATCTCTGTGAGATTGCAACAGTGTTGTCATTATATGAATTTCTGAAATGAGGCAAAATACAAAATGAGAAAATGTACTTCTAAACCTGCTCAGTGACTGGTCAGCCGAAAGCCCACAGAAATCAGTAGAACATTAATTCCCATTATTGGGAATTATTCCCATTAATTCTCAAAAATCTTTAGACCGTTTTGAAAACTTTGCTCATGTCTAAAAACAATCTAATACTTCTGGAACCAAAACCTCATGCGTTTATTGGATCTTGTGTTTATACACTGGAATTTCAGGACGAGAAAATACCTCTAACATTATGAACATTAAGGGAAAAAAAAATGTGTTTTACATATGCTTGGCATCAGGAAAGACTGATCTATGTGACCAAAATTAAGGTGTGTAAATGAAACCAACTAAACAAAGTGAGAGTAGTAATTATATCAAATTGTTGAGTGTGGAACTCTCTACGGACCGCAGTGAGCAGTACAGATTCATCTGATCTTACATACATTTTTCTATCAGACTTGTTAGGTATTGGAAATTAGGTATTGGAAAATGGGGTATCGGAAGCGTGAGGAAGGCAAAACAGCAAAGCAGTGAGAAATTTGTGAAGCATACATTTTCCTTGACAAAGAGTGCCCAGAATAAACACAGGACCGGAAGGAGGTCCAGTGATTTGTGTTTGATGTGGCGACAAGGAGGAATGCGAAGCAGGGTGCAGGCCACGCGGTCCCATTCTTTCACTTCAAGGATAGATTTATCTCCTGTTCTGCTTGGTTCCCTTGAAATATGATTTTTTTTGTAGCAACCTGCCAACTCTGTGCCTCATCCTCCCTTCTCTCCTTCACAACCCAGCTGCACCCATTGTACCAAGTTGACATTGCTTCCCATCCTCCCTCTTTTTCCCCACAAAAAACCAGTCGTACCTCTTGGCATCTGTCCTGGGTTGCAGTGTATTCTATTACCATCCTCATGAGCTGTCGAAATCAGGTGGGGCAGTGTTTCCTTGCTTTCTCCCCCCCCCCC
>NW_020799097.1:60026992-60064018 GCF_003259725.1 Athene cunicularia | reverse complement strand
CTGAAAACTATATAAGAGACAGCTCTGTTAATGGCCCATCAGTGCCATGCAGCATGACTCATTGTCCCATTGTGAGATGCTCCACCCAGAGGGAGAAAACCAGCATTCCATCCTGGATATAACCTGAGATTCTGAATACCAGAGACTCTCTCTTTTCCACTGGATTTCCAGAGGACAGGAGCTGCTTAGCCACCACTGGACTTTTCTGAGGAAGAGCAGATCTTTTTTTCTACAGGATCACTGCACTGACTGCAGCCACCATTCTGTCAGACTGCTACCACCACCCCGATTAATAGGGTGTCAGGTTGTATCCTGACTCTGTCAGTTTAACCCAGTGCTATCTGCCTTTATAATTTTTTTTTCCTTATTAAATTGTTATTCTGACTTGGTGTCTCCCACTAGTTTGTTTTCAAACTAGCACAGCATCATGAAACTAATTATGTATTAATGATAGAAAAATGATTTGACTACAGTCCCATCCACTCACCATACCTACTACGATAAATAGTACCCCAAATTTGTACCTAACTTGGGGGGACGATAACCCGACACCAAATTGGAGGGACGGATCGACGGGTCTGTGCTCTTGCAGCCCCCCCAGAAGGGATGCCTTTTGGTAAGACTTCCTCAGCTATGCCAAGTGTATAGCCAGGAACTGTGTGTGTGTGATTGCAATCATTTTTCTTTTGTGTAGTGCTGTATAGCCAACCTGCAGTTTGTACATTTATCGTAGGCAATCTCAAAGAATCTGTAGATGTTGCAATGAAAATAAACTGTACTATTCGTGAATCTGACTGCTTCTCTTGAATGCAACCAGATTTACAGTATATGGGCTGTTTGGACTGGGTCGGACCTATAGTGATGGCCACTAATCCGCACTATTCGTGAATCTGACGGCTTCTTTTGAATGCAACCGGACCTACAGCATACAGGCAGTTCGGGCATCCGGGTCAGACTATAGATATGGCTCAAATTGGCAAACCTATTAAGGGCTATGTCCAGCTTCCCCCTAGCCCCTCTAATCTCTGGAGACGGGCTAGAATGCAAGGGGATTTATCTCTTACCAAATTTATTCTCGCCCTAAACGCAGCAAGACTCAATGGCTTTGTGAAGTCTTAACTTACAACTTTCTAAAAGAAAACATTTCGAAAACTGACCTGTAAGCAAAGGAAGAATTCTATTAGCAGATTAGCTTACCAGGGTATACTGTTCACTGCACTGATGTAAAGGGTACCTGCAATTAATCCCTTATTTGGAAATTGGAAATTTTGTTTAAAGAATAGTTTTCAAATTGCAGAAGAGAGGAAATAAATTGCTCAAACCTTAATCAAAGTCTCAACTAGGTGTTTGCAAAGGTTGTGGGGTTTTGGGTTTGTTTTTTGGTTTTTGTTTGTTTGTTGTTTTTTTTTTTTAAGAATGGCCATTTAACAGCAGGGGTATTAAGTTGCAGATCACATAGCAAAAATTTAATTTCCTTGGCTGTATCTGTTGTCAACTTCCAAATGTTCTGGGGCTCCATGTCAACTCAAATGTTCCTTTGCTTGTCATCCCTAAAAGCACACCTGGTGTGATACAGTGTTATGCCAGCCCAGGGAACTGAACTTGCAGTGACTTTGCACAACTGTGCAGCATGTGAGAGCAGCTGAGGTTCACCCAGGTCTGGAATGCACAGCTGGGAGATTTCCCCAGCTCCAACAATAGCTGCGGTCCCCACTCATCCACCCCAGTCACTCCAATCCCAACATAATCAAAGAGATCCTGTAGACTTAGATGGCAAATTTAAGACATCTCTGCTGTCCACCTAATAAAAGCCTCTGCAGGCCACAAATAGCTCATTAGGGATGGGGAAATAAGTAACTTCTTCAAAGATTTCCCTTTTTGACTTCTGAACCTAGCTTTTGACTCCAGTTCATCTGCTAAGTAATTATTCCCATCAATCATAGTCACAAAGAAGAAAGTGGTTTTTGATAAACCAGTTGACAAAAATCACTGCTTCCTGAAAAAACTGAACATCTCCTATGCCCCTCTGGCAATCCAAAGGCATGCTGCATTCACTGGGAGGACATGAATCATTTCGTCTTTTATCAGCAAGAAAAAAGAGTAGTCTTAATGTGCACAGACCTAAGGTACAGGAAGTCTTGGTGCTCTTGGAGCCAGCAGAGCCTGAGCAGTGAGCTCTTCCTGGTGAGCCTCCAGCCAGGTCTCCACTGCTGCCATAGGAAAAGGCGTCAAAGGAATCACGGAGGACATTTTGTGATAACATCTACTGGATGTGGAAGTCATTAGCTTCTTTGAAATTTTGGATTATATTGTTCAGGTATCTTGAGTTAAAAAAATAAAAATCCTACTGAATCTTGCCAATTAGCTTAAAAATTGGCAGTTCTGATCTTCAAGGTGAGAAAACTTTTCACTTTTTCAATATGATAATTTTTCATTCCTTTGTAGAAGCTGAACTGAACTGAAAAAAACTTCTCACGTTTGACCTATCTGGAATTGAGTCACTATTAAGGAACCTGGATCTAGGTGAGTGAGGGGCAGTCTGAATTAGAACAGATAGCAGTACAACTTTATAATTATTATGCATATAAGAACATATAACATAGTTTTCCTATATACCCTACACACCATAGTTTTGCAGACTGTTGGAAAGGTGGGCCTCGGGCTTAAGTAATTCTGTAAAGATGGTAATATGTATTTGGAAGAAATTTTTTTATGCATACAATTTTATTTAAATATTCTTCATATTTATTAACACAAATATTAAAGTTCCTTCAAGGTTTGTCACCTTGGAAGTTACTCCAATGGAGACAATTAATACACAGTGTTTGTAACTGTATATATTATGACTGGATCTGATAGCACAATCTGTAGCGAAGATGTCCCAACATTTCTCACTTCAAGACACCTCTTTTAGTTACTTAAAATTTTGCCAAATGAGTTTTGGAATGAAAAATTTCTTACCAGATGCTTTTCATTAGCCTGATGATTTTTTTGTTCGTTTCTCAATTTACAGATAAAATAATGTAAGCCTTTATGAGAACAGGGATAGACAAAAAGTGTGTTATGTTGCCCATGATGAAAATGTGAGTTTTCACCTTAAAAGTTTTAGTCCATACAGTTGTTGCAGTAAAAAGATTAAATCTGACAGGAATGGAGGTGCTTTATGCTAGGAAAATATTCCTACTGTTCTGAAAATCTATCCACATTTGAAAAATGCCATTTTTCAAGTGTTCAGAAAAGACTTGCTAGAGATTTAGCTGAAAGCTCTGAAGAGTCCATCTGCTGTGGACCTACTCAGGGCTGCACAGACATAATTCCTCCTGTGATTACAGCCAAGCACCACAAAATGTGTGCCTCGCAGGGACCTTTCTGTTGAAATGAGAAAATTAATTAATTTCTATGCAGTGTAGACAAAAGTGGAATTTAGGAGTGAGTGATTATGTACATGGAGCAAGAAATGGAAGGAGTATGGTGAGCGGGAGGGTGGGACCATGAATTGCCATGTGTATATGCAGCAGACAGGGACTGAGAGTTTGTGTGGAACATGAGGTTTAGAGGATCACAAATAACCAGGGTGGACAAAGGAAGAGATCTGAATTTAGCTTAGCAAAGGGACCAGGACAAATATGTAAAGAGAATTAGATGAGGATTTCAGGGAATGGGATTGAAGATGAACACCAGCTAAACCAGGGATTAGATAGTGCAAGAGGGCTAACTGGTAGTTTGGGAGCTGGTCAGCGGTTAAACTGGATTATTTGGGTAGGTAAGAAGACAGGAATGTAAAAGGCATAAGAAAGACTGTGAATAAGGGTCAAACAAAACACTAAACCAACATTTTAAAGGTGCAATGCAAGGTTAAATGCAAGCTTTTAAACATCGGAAATGCTTTCGAAACTTTAATTTGAACCCTTGGGCACAAGCATGATGATACACTATTATAGTGGGATGATAGACTACTACAGAACCCCAGCGTTACTCAGGGAACCCCATTATAAGAAATCTCCTCGGGGTTTCCACAAGGTTATAAATTGAAGATTACAAAACTCCTGCTTCATTGGCTCTGGCAGTTAGAAGGTGTGAAATTCATTAAGCAGTGGATTGCTAGAAGGAAAGCCACCTGCATGGAGATGCTGAATATTAGGTTCCTTCTTTGCCTCTGACAGTTCTCATATGCTACTAAAGAAGTAATTTTAATCTACCTTTTCCAGATGGTCGCTAATTACACATTTTCTGAGAGCCACCCAGAGATCTGAGATCTAGTTTGAAATTGGCTAGTCATAGCTGAATTTTGCTGGAATGATGCTTTAGACATAAGGACTTGAAAAGTCAGGTCCTTGGCACCTTGGACACTGAATATTATAAGAGTTTTGACTTTAAGTTCTTGCTTTCCCATTCTATGGCAGTTAATGCTTCTCACCTCAAACTGTTCCTTGGGTCCAGATGTCCCTCCAAACAGAGAAAAGTAATTTAATTTGGTTATTCCACAACTGATTTCAAGTTGAATACCTCAATAAACAACTCTCTTATTTATGCAAAACTACATGGATTTGTTTGTTTCAGCTTGAGCACTTAGTTCAATCCTACATGTCTTCTGGCACTTTTTTGGTTAGCTTATGATTCATCTCATGCAAGGGGTCAACTAGGTTCTTGAATTAAGTACATAAGTAGAAAAAAAAATAGTTCTGGAATGAGAAAACCATTGTAGCTTGCATTTACTGAATAAAAACCTATGTGGTTAAGCTTTGTAACTAAAATAGAATCTCCACTTCTGAACAGAAACCAGAGAACAGTTTGGAGCTACAGTAAAATATCATGTAGACAAATTAATTTCCGTGGAACAATAGTCTGAAGTGTTGCATTCATTTTATTTTCAAACTCAGGAAACCCAGACTGTGATTCTTTCATACCCAAGTAGAGTTTATTAAATGACAGCTAATGTAGGAAGATACAGAGCCAAAAACCTGGGGTAGGAAAGGAACATTTTTTGTAGTAGTGTGGGAGGATGAAGCTCAGAAGAGTGTTTTAAATCTTTTAGTGACTCAGGTATTACACACTCAGATGAGTGCCTAACAGCAGAACAGCTTGCTATGTAACTTCTCAGGCTAGAGGACTGAAAGCAAAGGGTTACACGAGGGAAAACATAAGTGTGCTTGGTTCAGCTGAAATCAAATTCAGGACACTTCTAATCCTGGAGTGATGTTTACAGCTCATGGTCTTGTAATTAGAAAAAAACCCCAAATTCACTAATATCAGAACTGGATATAGCACAGAAGAATTTAAATGTTTTTGCTGAGAGTATTAAATGGTGAAGACTTAAATTAGAACCTGTCATTTGCTAAGTATGTGAGTATGTGCTTTTTTTTTTTTTTTCCCCTCATTTTGGGCATATGCACTGTGGCACCGTGCATTAACAGGTCTAGTATCACCTCACCCTGAACCAAACATCCAAATAACTTCATAGTAGAGGAAATATTCTCCCACATAACTGCAGATTTACGACAGATGCACAGAAAGGCTCAGGCCTCCTAAATTCCACAGAGAAAGTCTATGGGAGAAACAAGCAAACTTCTGAGACCCTGTTCTGTTTCTTAACATGACTTTTAACACAACAAAGACAATCCTGTATTCTAAAAAGGTCACTCAAAAACAAAGAATGTCTTTTCCTATTTTAAATGTATATGAAGATGTATGCACACTTTCTCAAAAAAAAATCTTTTTTTTTCATAGGAAAAATTAACAATCCATTACAGAAAAATTACTCCAGCCTTCTAGGCTGTGAGAGTGTTACTGCATTTGGATTACAAATCTAAAATACAGCAGGAGTTTTCTCTAAGCAATTTTCCTTTGAGTGAGACAATGTCTCGTATTGAAAACAAATTAATGAGATTATAATCTGAGATACTAAATACTTTTTAAACATTAATTTAATTGCATTTAAAAGAGCACCTTGAAACCACAAAAGAGATGATTTAATGTAAGAACTGGATTCCCTTACCTTCTACATGAAAGAAAAGCCTATGAAGGGGCTAAATTTTCAAGAGTAGTCCATTTTGCAAGGAAAAAGTCATAACTGTATATTCAGGTCAATGGTCTAGCATTTTGGCCAAAAAATCTGAAAGCATTTTTTTCATCATTGCAATAAGGTGATCTTCCAAGTTTCAGCAGGTATGATCTTTTGTTTTCACAGCCTACGACCAGAAGGAGCTGTCAGAGCCCGTAGTCTTACCTCCTATATAATACAAACTATTAATTTCAGCCAGATCTGTTACTGTATTACATTCAAAATTAAGCTGTTAGGTTAGACTGATAAGGTTTCAATGCCCAGAAGAGTAAGAGATTTGTTAGTTGCAGTCAGAAAACGACACAGAAGGTGACACTTGTCCCCAAGCTCATGGCAAGAACTGACAGCCCAATAGGTGATGTGATCTCAGAAGATGAACCACACTTCACACTACGGAGGAAGAAAAAGTCCTCTCAAGTACTTGTCAGATCTAATGTGGAGGTTATTCCTTTCCACATCCAGATCTGGTAATGAGTGAAAATCTGAATATCTGAGGAGCACACATTAAACAGGACTCTAAAACCAAAGATCCTCCGCACAGCCTTAAAGCACGAATTAATTCTGAGTGAAGTCCCATATCCAGGTGTGGCTGATCTCTGGTACTTCAGAGGAATATCAAAAAACTAGGGATTACTTGCTTACATGTTGCTAATTGTACATGAGACAGAAAAATGTCATACTGATACTTGCTGGTGAATAACTGATGGCCCTATGCATGAGATCCAATTGTAATGGTTGCTTTACCACACAGATGTAATTTAACCAGCATGCTGAGGGCACTGCCTACAATATCCCTGAAGGCCTGTGAACGATGGTGATAAACATCACTTCACCACACAAAGACTTAGTAAAACCAGAGGGAATTGCCCACCAATTCAGTCAGTCCAGTGGACCTACTGCACTTTTTTCTCAGGAACTTCATTAAAGCAAACCTTTTTAAAATTAATCTTGTTTGAGAGTCTGATGTGTCCTAAACTCTCTGCATATTTTTAAATGGTGGTCAATTTGCCAGCCAGTAGAAATTAAATTAGAAACCCAATTTTATTTTTGATAGCATAGCACCAGTACAATAGAGTGAAAAATAAATCCCAAGTCAGAATTGCCAGCCTGCTTCTGTAAGAAAGTGACAGTACAACTACTGATCCTTTGCCTTTAAGAACTGTTAAATCTCAAACAAGCTAATTCACAAAATAATATGCATGAAAACTCATATTTCAAATAGGAACTAATCAAAGATGGATACCAACATCAGCTAATGGCACAGCAAAGACATAATATTTATGTACACATTTTGATATATATACCTCTGCTAATGTAAGAAAGTAAAATACACCAAGCATGATAGCTTTTGTCTAACTCCTGCTTTTAAAAGGGATTTCTGTTTTTGACTGGTGTTGTCTCACAAATGCACAATAGAAAAGTATACTATCAGACATAAGGCCAATCCCAATTGTTTTTAATGTAGGATCATAAAATATTTTCTTGCATTATAATAGCAACAGTAAAGTGGCACTGGTGTGAAACTGATAAAAACAAGATCTTGAGTAGGTTAATATGTTTTTGTAAGTGACCACAAATAGCACTTATGAATGGAAATGTGCAGCATCTACTTAGAAAAGCCATCCATTATTCCAGTATTATGGGGAAAAGGAAAGGATAACATCATAAGAGGTCCTGACTCTAGCTGACGCTCTTTGTGAACTGATGGATGCAAAACTCTCGAAACTGGAGATTTGTGTCACATGAAGGATCGGGTGCTGTAAAATAGGAGCATTTACACGGGTCCTGTACAACCAGGCACATATAAAAGGGGATTTTGATTTTCAGGCCTCTTTTGTCTCTGTCGGTATGTGCCATTCACTACCTCTTAAGGACCGTGGAACATACCTGGTACCTAAAATTGAACGATGGGCCTGAACTCTTGCATTTTTCCTGTGTGATGTGAAGTTAAAAGGTATACTATAACAGACTTGATTTAGACAAGCAAACAGAAACAAATAGGATATTTACTTACTGTAGGCGCTTTCAGTACCTAAGGTTAAAGAGCCATCTGTTTTTCTGGTATAATTCCACTGGTTTCAACGGAATCTGGGCAGGATAAATTTGATGCAATACGTTCACCTGGTCACCTAGCACACAGCAGAGACATTCCCTTTGTGTGGAAGTCTGCATACAATCAGTTTGCCATCTAGTGGCAACTATTTTGAACACAGACAGTAATTTAAAACAGTAGCTGTTATTTTAAATACCAGGCTATATTAAATCACCTGAGGTGCATGAAAACATACATCATCAGGTAAAAAATATTTGAAAGCCTCGAAGGGTAACTGCATGTATATCAAACACTGCACATTCAGACAGAAAAAAATTCCTGACTCAAGCTGACTATCTAACACAAAAATATTTCCAATTGCACTAATACTTTCTGTACAGTGTGGATGGATATATATCACTTGTAGCATTTTACATGAAAGAAGATGGGAAAAAATACTGATGATTAGACACCTGCTAATTTACACATCTCCCCTTCTTGCCAGGCTCTCTAGGATTGAAAAAAATGCTAGTAATGAAAATTTTTGCAGAGCCAAACTGTGGCCCTAGAGTAGTCTTAATGATTAGAAAGGCAGCTGCTCATGTGGGAAAAGCAAAAACATGGCCAAGTCAGATTGTTTGTATTAAGGTTATGAGTTACTAATAGAAAGACTAGTCATAGCTAGCGACCACATGCCATACCTCCTAACCCAAAGCAGCTACCAGAATCTGGTCAGGAAATGCAAAAAAGATGTACTTTTTGGTGGTGGATGGCCTGGTAGCACTTATGCACTTACTTAAGTGGGTTTATTTTCCCTAATTTTAATGTGAATTTGGCTATTCTTAAGAGTTACTGGACATTTATCTGCTTGTAGTACTTCAATGATCTTTGTTACTATATTGTTCCGTGCTTTACTATTATTACAATATGTATCATGATACAGGAAATGTATCTGACATAGGGAGATGTTGTTATTATACAGACAAATGTCTCATTGCTTCAAATGTGAAGTGGCAAAGACTTCTGTCCTTCCTTCTACACAAGGAATTCCATAGATTTCAAAAGGACCTTAAGAAAAAATTAAACCCAGTGTCAGAATACAGTGTCCCTGGATCTGATTTTAAAATAGTAAAAAGATATGTCCTGCATATCTAAATTCTACTGGGAGCCAATTCTGTAACGATGGAGATTAAATATTTGAGAGCCAACAGATGTCAGTCAGTCTAGAAGACATGCCAAATAGCTAGCACTAGCTAACCTTGGTGAATGACAGGAACCAAAGGGTGACAAAAGGTCAGAGATGAACACAGGTCCTTCAATTTCAGAGTATCCTGAATTGACAGGGGAATCACCCGAACACTGAAAACTCTAGCAATGTGATGTGAGAAATCTGATTTAGAGAAGATACAGGCTGCTGAAATTCATATTAGGATGTCATTAGCTATTATTCTGCAGAAAATAATTTAATAATGAATTCTAAAGAGCTGTTGAAATACATTTTGGACATGTCATAAATACTTTTTTTTTGGTTTGTTTTCTGACAAATATAATCTGGATCTAATGTCAGAGGAGCAGTAAAATTGAGTAAAAATTCTTTAGATGAGAGAATTTATCCGTTTTCTGAGCTTAATGATATATCTGCTTACACTGTAGTAGTCAAAAATATAATAGACATAGATGTTTCATTGAGTTACTGAATGCATCTGTATTCAACCTCCCATTCAGTGATCACAGACAAACGCTCAATTCATTGAAAATATACTTTAGCCCAAACTGCCAACCTAGTTGTGATAAAGTGACTTGCATTCTGTTCTGGGCCATGAATCATGGTCACAAGAGTTAATTAAAGTTCTAATGGCAGGGTCAACAAGGTCAAGTGAATGAGTTTGTCTATATGTAATTAGGGCAGAATGGAAGATAATGAGGTTCAACAGGTGTAACTGAGAGCAGAAGCTGTCTGTTGTACTAAAGTGCTTGACTTGAAGATTCAAAATTGCTTTTAGTATGAAAAGTTGGGAAAAATACCTTTTTACTTGTCAATGGAAGAAATTTTTCTCTAGAAATGACAGGTCTGAAAATAGACAACGTCCTAGCGCTGTCTTAACTCTCATTTTCAAACCTGCTGAGCTCAAGAATGTGAATAATATGATTGTTTCACAGCACACATTTTTTTTTCTAGGAAAATGCAGTATATCTATGACTGCAGAAAAATAAAGATAAATGAGAAAAATTTGTAGATGGAAATTCACTCTGGATGTGATTTATTCTACCTCAGATCAGTTTTAGAATTTCTGTATTTTCTCACATTAAAATGAGTTCAAACTAAAGATGGCAAATAACAAAAATCATGAATTTGTGGCACTTTTCAATCTAATAAGAAAATACATTATCCTTAGTCCTTTATACAGACATCTCTTGCTCACAAGCTTGCTGTTTTTAAAACAATCACTTTCTTCAAATACTGATAAACAGCAAAAGCAAAAGCATACTCCATGAACAGGACAAAATGCATGCAGAATAAATTACTGAATAATCCCAAGAAACCAGTGTAAAGGCACCAAGACAGGCTTCTTTAAACTCCCTCTTTGGAGAGCAAAGGGAAATGTGTGAATGTGTAAGTGTCCCACTAATCCTTCCTGTATATTAACACATCTATGATAGCTATTGGCAGTGCAAATTTCTTTCTACTACCTTGTCAGTGCTCAAATCAGCCCTTCAATCAGAAGGTACACTTCTGCAAATGAAAAAGGACTCAGTTTCCATGCCCAATCAAACCTGGTAGCTCTCCTCAGAGTGCCAGAAAGAGATGGTTAATTAGTGCCATGTATTACTGTGCTGGGGGACACCTGCCTGCAATGAACAAAAATGAGACCATCGGGTCATTTCATGGAGACTCTACAGTTACATCTACCCAGTAAATTAAAATAGTGACTGGGAACATTCTTGGGCACAGAAATGGAATTGCACATTAAATTAAATAATGATGCAAAAGGTTCTTGCCCACGCTGGCGAGCACAACTGGGGAGGCTGGCACAGGCCTGGGTCACACTACTGGGCAACTTGTGGAGAGCCACCCTGCCTGGTAGAGTACACGCTGGTCATGTCATGCCACGTGGCCCAGAAGCCCTCCCAGGACTTTTATGGCACTAGTATACACATAGTATATGGTTACTTGTTAAGCTTTCACATAACATATAAAATTTATAGTTAACACAATTAGAAAATAGATAATCCCACAAAATGTTCAACCATTCCAAAATTATTCATTATATCCTGTCAGCTAGATTTTGGCATTTTCAAAAGGTGGAAAACCAGTCTTGGTAGCTGTTAGGTTATGTAGTTACCAGTCCATCTGCACACTCAAGAAAGAGCACAGAGAGATAATGTTGTAGGGGCAGCCCAAATAATACTATGATGGGCTGCTCTCTGGCTCATCAAGGAGAGCCACTGGTCCATCTCCACAAGTCCACAGTAGCTAGCACAGGTGAACAGTGGCAAGTGGGAACTGGAATTACAGCCTCCTGAGGAGCAAACACCTTGTCTGGTCTCCTTCCAGGTTTTTACCAGGCAAGTCTCAGCCCTGTTGCCCAGGTGTGAAACCCATCAATAACGAGCTACTGGGAGCAGGTCTCTGGATCACCTTTCAGGCTAAGGGGGTTACTGCCTAGGGAGATGGGACACATTATCGGCTGTGGGGGAAGAACATCTTTTTTGATCACACAGGATTGTTTAGGGAATGTTTAGGGAGGAACCAAAGGCTGGAAAAGGATGAATTTAGGTGATTTGAAGAGGAACAAGTGTGGAAAGGCATGTTAGTGTGTGAGAGAGTCTTGACCATCAACTGGAGTGGGGCTGCAGCCTCAGGGGCTTATATGTCCAGGTCCCAGCAACTGGGGAGACTGGAACCCACGGGCCAGCTACTGGGCAGACTGAGTGAACCCAGCTACTGGAGGGACCTACCTTGTACCTGTGTATAAATACATCTTCTCACTAGTGGGTCTCCAACCTACTCAGCCAGAGAAGGGAGCAGGATGAGACCATTGACGCTGTCTGTGTTTGTGTGAGTACTCTGTGTGCCTGTCTGTGACATGTGTGGTGCATATGTATATAGATGCATACATGTGATGTATACGTATGCTCTGTGTGCATGTGTGCTTACTGGGAATTCAGCCTTGCTACTCTTTGGACCTGGGAGCACGGAGCTGCAGCAGCATTGCCTTGCCTCTCTCAGACTGTTTGATCCAGGCCAATACATTTTCCTCTAACAGTAGCAGTCCACTCCTCAGTTTTTGTGGGTCTAGTCCTAAAGAGATTTTTTTCATTGCTTCACTGTACTCATCAAAAAATCCCACTAACACTAGTGGAGATGCCAGAATATCTTCAAAATGTAGACTTGTGTTAATCAGCACATTAAGCTTCTCAGCAGAAAGGACTAATACTGTTTTTTGTTTTTTTTTTTTAAATACAGACAATTAAACTTGATTCTTAGACATACAGTGGGGCCAGGGTGGAAAGTTTACATTGCTGCAATTGTGTTATAGCTTCTCTCTGGATAAACAGAAGATTTCATTTTCAGTTCTATAAATCCCACACCATTCACAAACAATAAAATTAATTTCTAGTTTGAATAAATAAAGCCCACTAAATTGGGTTTTTTGCCAATACTTTCAAGCTTTATATTGAACTTGTTCGCAAAGCCAACAGTGTCAGTTAACAAAACAAAAGATGTTGTTTACTATTTTTGCTATTAATTAAGCCAACTCCTCAGATACAAATAGCTCATTGGAGTTAATTATCTCTAAGAGAATCTAGTTCGTTTACAATTTGCAAATCAGAAAGTATTATACCAAATTTTTGAGTTTAATTCTTTTAGTACTATGAATATTTTAGAGTTCATGAGCTTTTACACTGAAATTCAAGGAGACAACTTTTCAGGAGCTGAAAGTCCCGAAAATTCACCTCTTATTTAACCAATTATATTGAAAGTTCTTTACATGATATTATCAGGTATGGCGGCATTGTTAAAGCAATCCAACAAATTTTGGAACTAAACCAGACTGATACATTCAAAGCATATTCCTGCTTCCAATTCTCAGATTTCCTATCCCTCAAAATTTATTCATCTGCAACCAAGGTTAAAGAAAGAAAGAACCTAATTGCTTTAATCCTCATGGAGGTAAAGCCTAGACCTCTCACAATTCTAGCTCCTTCCATATGGGAGCCAAGCTGTCATATTAAGGCTGTATAATGCATATACGATCAAAACCAAACTGTATGGGCTGTCTTTCACAGGATACAATTAAGCTATAATTGTTAATGTTGTAACACATTGTAAGTCAACAGATTTTAGAGCTTTTTTATTTAAAAAATGCGTTTTCATCAAATCCTTTTCGCTACATTGACAGTCTTCCAGTCACTGCAGTAAAAGAACAAAAATAGTGGCAACTATTTTTCCAAGCTCTCCTATCCTCATAGACAATGTAAGTGTAGTTCCTCCCTATCAGCAGATGGAGACAGAGTACACATGTTTTGATGTCATCATCCTTCAGTGAATTAAGAATTTCTCACCACACAACCTAGACAGCATCCAGTTGGCTGATCTTTGTATTTTCTTAAAGAATCCAGGATAACGAATCAACATACTGTGGGATTTAGTAATTTTCCTGATTTTAAGAGGTTTTTTCGGTTTTGGAATTATCTAAGAAATGCGATTCTGGGTCTTCTAGCTCTACTTATTAAGGCACAGTGCTACAGAGCAAACAATCAGCATAACAGCAACACAAATCACCTGTAAAATTCCATGAGAAATATTCATATAATATTGCTTCATGATATACTTCTTCAAATTGTTTTTAATTATTTTTGCAATATTATTTGAGAGCATTCTAAATTGTGATCTTAAATGAGAACATTCTAAAAAAACCTCCATAGGTAATAAGCTTAGGCAGCAAACTTAGCAGGAAGCTTTTATAAAAATTTTCTCACAGTTCATTGCTAAAAAGTGACTTTTTGTTTTGGCCCAGGTAGGAAATACAAAGTAGGTATTGCCTGGGTAGTACTAAGTGCCATTATCAGTTTCTTAAAAAAGATTCTGCTCTGTTCCTTAATTTCACTTCTGAAAGTGTCTTTAATTACTCTCCACTCTGCAACTGTCTGCACTTATGCTTTTGTCACTGTCTCTTAAATCTTGTACATTACATATCACTACAAAGAAAGTACATGAGTAGAGCCAAATGCCAAATAACAGTATTTATTAACTATTCTCCAACACATGAGGCTAAGGTATCAATATCCTACCAAAGTAACTGTTACCTAGGTGTTTCTGTAAGGCAAACCAGCACAAACTCCAGGGGTTCAAAAGTAATGGAGTACTATTTTTCCTCATAGTCTTAATAAAAATCTTTAGTGTAATGCTTCAGAAAACAGTCTGTATTTAAAAGTAGGGCTTGCTGAAACCAAAATAGAGCATTCATCAAAACTTGTCTTCTGCCTCCTTCTGCTGAATAGGAGTTGTCGTATTTCCTATAGCTGACCAAGTGAGAAAGAATTTGAAGGAAATAAGAAACACAAAACCCGATTATTCCATTATCTCAGCATTTTGCTAACAGCAACACAACATCTCTGCCATTAATATTCACTATTGAGTGATTTAGTCAGTATATTGGGTCACACACATTTTCTGCCACTCCCAATTTTGATTTGTTCCTGTTCACTGGGTTACCACGATTCTAGTTCTTTCATTCTTGAAGCAAGAATGCAACAGAAATATTATCATTTCTCTTAGAGTATTTACAGTTTTCAGCAGTGCAATAGGAATGGGAGGAACCTCTTAGTCTCCCCAACAAATCCATGCCTACAGCTTCCATTACATTTCAGTCAGACTCAGTGACTTTGGTTCTATCTTCAGTCTTTATCTGGTTAAATGGACTCTTTCTGAAGAAGTAAGTCAGTGAATATGAACTCTTGCTATGTTTAATAACTGTCTTAGATTAATGCAATCCATTACTCCTTCAGTTATCTTGCTACTTAGAGTTACTGAAAAAATTGTGCAAATTAATTTTAGGTCATGGCTGTTTTCAGTTGATACTTTGGGGTAGGTAGGATGCTTTTTGAAACCTTTTGTTTCTTTTCAAATATATTTAATTACTAAAGCCAATATTTCTTCATTAATTCCCTACTTGTGATGATTGCAACTTTTTAAGCAAATTAATTTGTTTTTAAAATTTTGTTTCAGTCTATTCCTTAGACATCACTTCGGCCCTCAAAATAGAACTTGACTGATGCACAGATTTTTGTGCTAGCATTTTGCACAGGAAGGAATTTCATACAATACTACCAGTAATTTCCCTGACAGTATTCACAATCTGGAGCTATCAAATCGATGAGTGAAAGCTCTTGTTTACTGAGTGCAGACTATATTTTTAAGCAGATAACACTTATTTTGTATGATTAAAATGGCATAAAAACCCTAATGAAACTTGCACATGTTATATTAGTGCTAGCAAAAAAGAAAAACTCTTCATTCGGCTGCAGAAGCGTTCCCTTTTATGATCTCCGTTTTCCAAATAACAAAGCATACTGAATCATAATGCATCTGTAAAAAGTCAAATCCAAATCCATTAAGGAACTGCTCAGTAGAAGTTGGATCTGCTCTAAAGCACACTAAATTTCACTCTGCTGAAGGAACAAAATATGGTTCAGGAAAAGGAGAAGAGTCATAACATAAGTCTGGTATTTCTTAACCTAATTATACCTAATTTAATGTGAATTATACTTGATGTAGTAGAGTGATAGTCAGAACAAAAATGTTCGCAAAGAACTTTGTGAAGAATGTACCACACCACATCTGTATTCAATAGAATTAATGTTAGAAATTTTAGAACTAATTAAAAGTAGGAAGGTATAATAACCCCAAGGAACTGTGATCAAATGAATCCTGAAAAAAGCAAATAGAAGGTAGGAAATAATATTAATAATGTTGTCTCTAAATAGACAAGTTATACCTATAATGGTATGCTTTGGCTGACTGTAGCTATGGAAGCATGAACTTTAAATGAGCCAGTAGGATTTTCTCTTTGCTCTTCAGCAGCTTACAGATAGCTCACAGATGGCTTCTGTCTCAATTCAGTTTAATCCAATCAACTCACCTCACTCTGTCCTATATTCACCCATGAGAATGTTTTTTTGGGTGAAAAACAGCTGCTTCTTCCTGCTGATATTGGCATATGGAATATAGCAACAGCACTTCCTTTCGCTCATCATGTGTCCATGGCTCTCAAGGTCAAAACTGCTGAAACCAAGGTAAAGGAAATTGAGATTGTATAGTATTGTATGTCACCGGGTAGTATTTAGAGAATTAGACAGCTACTTCAGGTCTTGAAAAAGCAGTTACTTTCATTCTTACAGTAAGAGTGTTCTTCAATGTTCTCTTACTAAATAGCTAAATGAAAAGGACACCTTGTACTATACTGATGATAGGAAGTACTGCAAAGTACATCTTACAAAAAGGATTTCAAGATATGTGACATAGTTCCATTTATGAGATATACTTCTTGGAAGTGTCTAATAAAATCCTACAGTTAATGACACCAGTGTATTCCTAAAATCCTTTAAGTTGTTTTAACATATAATAAATGACCCTGTGTTTTTCAACTTGTGGTTTTCGCTTGGAAATATTTGAGGGGTTAGAAAGGGAAAAAATAGTTTGAGAATAAAATATATTCTGAGATTTAAAAAATATTTAAGTTTAAATTTCAGTGAAAGTCCAAATAAAAAATGAAGCAGAAAATGATAAAACTGAAAAATTTTCAAAGGGTTTTTGTTTCATGTTATTCTTTTAAGAATATATTCTTAGCACTGAGCTGCATTTATTTTCTTAGCTTACTCAACTGAGTAAAGCGTGCTATACCTAATACATTGCTACATCCCTAAGAGAGAAACTAAGAATATTCTGGGTACAAAGAGAAAAATTCAAGGCCTTTGATGCCAAGAGAAGTTTGTCACTGACTTCAAGAGAGGCTAGGAATTCACCTACTGTAATTAGAGGTCAACAAGTCATCGGCTCACAGCCGTCCTTCAGCTCTATGATTTTCACTTCATTCCTGTCTCACCACTTTTATTACAGTATGAATCTACATATAGAGCAGATACAGCTTGAAGGAGGCAGCAGATAAAGGACAGTTACAGGAAACGTGCATCTGCTCAGAGCAATGGAATGAAAATTATTCTCACCAATAATGTGTCAAAGATTAAACTGCTTAGAAATACTTTCAGAGGGGTGGTTGGTAGCATGGCTGCCAAACTTACATAGGACATTGTAGTCAACATTACAGTGACCATGGGGTACACTGTGGAAAAGAATGGATCAAATGAGTTATTTGGCCAATTTTCATTTAGAGTAAGACTAAAGACAGTGGAAATGGGAAACCTGTATTTACCCTCAGATCAACCTGGCTGAAGAGATTAATCATTCTCAGTTTTTGCTTGGCTTTGTTTTGATGTGGTGGAAAAAGAAAAGAGTGTCCTGGATGTTTACTTATTCACATATATCAGTTTGTACAGGCATGATGTATTTCTCTCCTATTGCATTAGAAACTAAAGCTCCTTGATCTCTCTCCTTGCAAGAGATAGATGCACTATTCAATATTTAGCACTTTACAATATTTATCAATATAAAAATAAGTAGTTTGATAAATTCACAGTATCCACACTTCTGTCAATGTGGGATGGTTCTGTAAATACATTATCTACCACGCAACCAGTCAAAGAACCAAGACCAGAAGTAAACTAACGTTAGAGATGCTTGAGTGAAGCTTCAGCCAAAAGGCATCTGGTTTTGCCTTGAAAGATCTATTATTTCCAAACGCAGTTTGTTCCATTGGCTAATTGCCTTTACAGTTAAAAATGTCCTTCACACATCTTTTGAATTTGTCTAGCTATAACTTGCAGCTGTTTACTTCTTGTGGCTTTTCTGATAGATTAAAGAGCCCTTAAGTACCTGGTATTTTCTGCCTGGGAAGGTACTTATCCATCATAATCAAATCAACCCTCAGAGCTAAACAGATTGACCTCTTTAGAGCTGTAGTCCTAATGAAAAAAACAAACAAAAAAAAAAAACACAAAAAAAAACCCCAAACCCAACCAAAACATTTCTAGCCATCAGCTCCCTTTTGTGCCTCTTCTCTGCACCTTCTTAATTTCTTAACTTACTTTAAAAATTACTGGCACCAAATAGTATGTCTTCCCAGTGCTGTGTTTAGAGGTAATACTTCTTTCTTATTTCTATTCATATTCTTCAACCTTAAAACCCCAAGCCTCAAGGGCTTGTTTTGTGTCACAATATTGCAAGAGAAGCTCATAAAAATGAGCTAGTATGAGCTAATGCTCATCCACAGCCCTTTTCAGAGTCACTGCTTCCTTGAATAAGGGCTCCTTTTACCAGATTATAACAAACTAAATCAAAATGGAAATTTTACTTTAGACCTGGCTTGTTTTACATTTTTCACTGCAATTATACCTGCCAACTGACTTTAATTTAAAAATGGGGACTTAAAAAATATTCTACATATTTTCTTTTTTTTTTTTTTTTTTTTATTAATTTTGAATCACTTGTCAAAAACATTGTCCAACTTTATCTTCAAAATCCACAGGAGTGATAAGGGCACTCAATAACCAGTTTTGATAAAAATTCTTGAATTAAACCAAATAAATGAAATGAGCAAGTCTCTTTCAAACTTTGCAAAATGGATAAGATTTTTTAAACTTTGCAGTATCTTATGCATTTGGGTTTTGGTTTCATTCCTTTAGTCTAAGTTGTTCTCCAGGTCTCATTCATTTAGTCTTAGTTGTTCTCCAAATAAATCCTCTTCCCTTTTCATTATGAATATGCAATTATTATTTCCCCTACCTCAGTCCCTGTAACCAACACACACACACACGTGATTCCTTTTACCTTTCTTCAGAATTGACTCCTATTCCTCTATTAGTTATTACCTATTTTTTCTAAAATTAATTCCCGTTGTAAATATGGTGTCACCATGCAAAGAGATAAGCACTAGCTTCTTTTGCATTGATATAATGCTTCACTATATGCAGTCCATACTCTTTGCTTCGCATTCTGATACACTGAAAAATTGCATCCAGTCCTCTATTTTTTACTACTTTATTTATGCAGGGCCACTTTTCATGGATTTACTTCTGAATGAATACCTGTATTTGAAATATTTCATCATCTTAGTCTTCATTTTTTTTCCATTTTAAATTTATTTTTGATCAATATAGACAAGAAGTCTGGTAAAACGTCAAAACTTCCAAACTCACCTGCTGTCAGCTCAATTCCACTGATGTCAGGGGAAATTCAACATGGGATCTTGCAGGGCACACGAAAACATGCAGGCTTAGGGCCCATATTTACATGTCCAAGTGTATTTACTTAATAATGCAATCACTATAGTAATTATGTGCCTCTTGGATCATTATTGCATAGTGGATCATAGACTGGAGATCTATGGAAGTCAGGTAAACACACATTGCTAGTCTCAAATATTTGATAGACAAACTGGAGGAAGGGCAAAAAATTCTTAACTCATTACATGTGTAGTAATGGACTAAGAATTTATACAACAGTCTACTCCTAAAACAGAAACTGTAATGCTTTAATAGCAAAAAGAAGAATGTAGCCACAGATTCTTCCATTCTAAAGCACCATGCAGCACAAAATTAAAGATGGGCAGTATGAAACTGGTGACAATTCTCTCTACAGTCACTGTCTTTCTCATGACCTTTTTCTATCTATATTGTTTCGGAGGAAATTAAAAAGCAGAAGATGTGGAGTGGAGAGGATAGACAAAGAAAATTAAATAATTGACTTGGGAGTTTAGAAAATGGCCATATAAGAGGAAAGCTACAAAGAAGTTAAGAAAGGAAAGGAGAAATATGACTTGATAAAGCACTAGCTAGCGTGAGAAAATCTAAGACATTCTGGAGTCTACAGAAAAGAAAAACTGACTTTACTGACCACTCTACCAACAGTAGTAAACATTTCCAGTTTCATGTTCTTCAACAAGCACACAATATTGCCAAAGCAGTTGCTCAAGTTCAACGCATAGAGATGTCTATTCCCAATGTCCCACGTTTCCCTTTAAAAAAAAATAAAACCCCAAATAAACATCTGGAATGTTATTACAGAAAAACAGAAATTAAAGCTTTCTGCTTAAGCAAGACTATTACTATTACCAAAATGTATTAACCTTCAAAACATAATTTTACATATACCTGTAGGAATTAATACAAGTCCTAGGGCCTGCACAATTCAGGATGCCAGTTTAGAAGATCAGAGTTATGTGATCAGACATATGTTCACTTGAAAGGCTCTCAAGGCATTCTATGAACTTTATCACGTGACAGTTGCAGGTTTTTCTCTGGCTGCATCGCTTCTGAAACTTTAGTTTAGAAATGAAGACACTGAAATGAAATGAAAGAAATAAGGATAACAAGGTATCTTAGGAAACATACCTTCTTTGTGTAATTCTGTATATAGCATTCCTCTTTTCTTAAAGACACAGTATTTGATCATAAGATAGTGTTTGCTTTATGAAACTGGGATTTTTAGGGGTATTTTTTTCACTTTGGAGGTGGAATTAATTTAGAATTAATTCACAAACAATTGAATTTTTGAAAATATTTTAAGTTGTCTACACCCTTACTTTTGGAAGTAAGCACTAGAGTGACATGTTTTCTAGAGGCTGGGAAACTTAACAGATACTGCTTTACAATTTTCTACAGTTTATTTGTATACAGTTTCAACATACTTACAAGGATGGCATTTCCTTTAAGTTAAAAACTAGGCTAAAACTAGGTTAACAACTAGTTAAGCATCTGGATGATCTTAAACTCTCAAGGTGTCCTTAATAACTGTCAAGAAATATGCTTCTCATTCTCTGAGCACTTACAGATTCAATAAATAGTTGGCATACAATAATATATGATTAAAAGAACCATGCATTATAACCACACTTTAGAAGCTGAAATGTACCAAACTTTAGCAACTTCTATGTAATTTGCAACAGAAAAAATTCTAAATATTTTATTTTCTAAGTTTTGTTTTGTTTGTTTGTTTGTTTGTTTTCACATTGTGGTTGATAGAAATCTGGAATTATTTTCTACCAATTATGTACCTAATGTAAACATAGGATTAGGTTTTATTTTATTTTTCCCTTTTGCAGGTTGTTCTGGTGAACCTGTTGATATGCATGGTAGTTTTCTACACTGTGTACTATGTGGTCCTATCTGTATGCTTTGCAGTATTCAAGTAAGATTTCCTTGTCTTTGTTCTAATATGATAGCATACTATAACTGGATATAATGGGTAAAGCTATGAACCTGTAGAAGAGTCATCCAGACTGGAGGCATTCAGTTCCAGTTATCCTCTGAACATATTTTTCAAATTCAGTTGAATTGTTGCACCGGAACCTTTGTTCAAGTGCACAAATTTGCAAATGGAGACTAAAAACTAATATAAAATATTAGTTCTAATCTACTTCCTTGCACTTGCACCATGTAAATAAATGAATGTAAGAGCAAAGATGATATTAAAAAAGGAAAAGAAAGATTTTATAGTCCATAAAAAAGACAAATTATATTCTCTTAGGAAGTTGATTAGCATGTATAGTGCCAGTCTTGTCTTAAATAAAAATGGAGATCATGGACACTGTTGCAAGGGCAAGACCACAACATGCAATGGGATGTAGAGAGCTTGTAAAAGCCCAGAGTATTCCATTTGAAATCATATTTAAAAGCACCCATAATGTGCCATATAATCACAAAGGCATTACTGAAAATGTCTGGTTAAATTTATTAATTCTATTTCTACAGGATTAAAATGTTGGATGGTTGGGCACCTTTTGATTTTAAGACAAATCCCTCATGGATTAACCCACATTATTTAGGTAACTGAAGTCTGTTTCTCTTTTATTTCTCAGTCAAGTAAATAGATTGTATCTGTATGTAAACTTGTCTTCCTTATGGAGAGTATTTTAAAGCTGTTTTAGTAATATTAATGATTTCTGTATTTTAACTACACCCAATTTTAAACACTTATTCATCTTGCCAGCACTTCTCATTTCTGTATTGCTACTTACCATTCAAGTGTTAGGTTGTTCCTCGAGTCGTTCTTCTGATTTTGTATCATCTGAAGAAAATGTGCTGCTTTGCCAGTATGCTTCATTTTCATTGTGGAACAATTATCTGCTCTCTGTAAAATTGTTAAATTTAATTTTCATACTGCAGCAAATTTCTTATGAATCATTGGATCCAGATCTGAATAATGGGTCACATTCAACTAATAGAAATTCTGCTTTGGTAATGTCTGAATACAGAGGTCATTAAAATTTCAGGGTTTGCTTGTAGCTCAATCCCTAAACATACCTGTATATACCCTAATAGAAAATTTCTGCACTTTTGTCTGAAGCTCTCAAAATACATTCTTTATCCTAAACTGTCATTCCCCAAAAATTACATGCAAAAATTACATTTCATTACATGAAATTTTACCATATTTGTAACCTATTTTACAAAGGCAAACCATGTAATCTGTCAGTAGAGTAAGTAAAGCTCAAAAGTAAATTGGTTAATTTATCAGGTTAAAAAGAGTAATAAAAATGCATGGATATTTGTACAGTCAATACTGATTTCAGATTAAAAAAAGAACATTTCAGTTGTAGCAGTGGAAAAAAAAAATCATATTCCATTAGAATTACTTTTCAGGGCCCTAATGTGATTACTCTATCTTAATATGATTTTTTTCCCCAAAAAAATTTATCATTTACTTTGATGCAGCATGTTTATATGCCAAAGACAGCAACTATGCCTTGCAACTGGTTAGTATTCCACCCTCCTTTCTGTTCACCCTATGAAATAACATGGAATAGCAAAATGTAACAAGATCTGTTTAAAGTCTGTGGGCACAGAGACAGAACGAAGGTCTCTGAATGATGTTGCAGATGAGAATTAGTTTACTCAAGAGTCTCACCAGAGCCTGTTAAAAACAGAATTATGTCTTTAAAAGCTAACCTCAAATGAAAAATGGAGGTCAGCTCAGAACTGAGCTATCATTACCGGCACAGTTTGGTAAAAAAGTTTACAAAGCATCTGTCCACACCAAGCATACTTTCTAAATTATAATTAAATTATTGGCATAATTTAAAGGGATACTATCAACATGAAATATAATAAGCTACAAATACTAAAATGCATTGTCAAACATTAAATTTTTTGAAGTGTTATTTCCCACTTTCCTAACTACATGTGGTTTTTCCAGTTATCGTTTTCATATTTTTTAAAACTGCTGGGTGAAATATCCATAATATAGTAGGAACTAATTAACCCTATAAAGAAAATAATAAAATTGAAAGGCACAAAATGCTGCCAAATGTATAAATTAAATACAGTGAAAAAATAACAATGGTCAATCTCAGCTACAGTAATCTTAGATATTACACTACTGCAACAGTAAAAAAAAAAAAAAAAAATTCCATTAAAATGTTCCTTTTGTGTGCCTGTGTACTTAAAAAGAACAAAATGCATCTAGATGGAAAATTATGTGAATTACAAATGCACAGTTATGGCCTGTTGTATGGGAACTCAGGACTACACCCAGAAGAGGCACCATGCATTTTCTATTCAACCCCTTGCTATCCCAGGTAGCCACCCAGCCAAAAGCCAGACTCTGTCCTAAAAGTGATTACTTTTGATCCCATTACCTGTAATAGCAAGTAAATAAGCTGAGAGCTAAGCACCACTCCATTGCTGTGTCAGAAAATACAGCTCATCAAATGACGCGGGTGGCACGGCATGGCTCGGCACGCTCCAGAGAATGCACCAGGGCACATAAATGCACCATTTTGTCACCAAGAGAAGGAATTTTCTTGATCACATAACTTTAATAGTCTCTTTTGGCAGCAAAATTTAGTTATTATCACTTTGCTGGTAATCCCCATTTATATTTTAACAAAACACAGAGCTAGCTGCTGAACGTCAGGCGCAGTGACAGCATGGTAGCTGTGGCAGCCATGCTATCAGCACTGAGAAAAGCCAGGCTCCTAGTAGTACGTACCATAAGATCCATACGGATGGATGGCCTTTGTCAGCTTGTAGGCTCTCTGCTCTATCTCCCCTTGTATATCTTGTCTTTAAATTGTTCTGATACATATATATATTCTGGTATATATTTCATATATATATATATATATGTGATGCAATGAATTCGAGAGGGAGAAAGCTATGAAGTTTCTTAGCAAGTAAAACCTTAACTACAGAATTCTGGTTTGGATGAGAAAAATTTGATCTGTGTCAGTATCAACCAAATCTATTTGGCACCACGTGCAAAGATTTTGGATGGTCTCTAAGTAAAGTTTTCATGCCATTTCTCCTCTGGGCATATGTAAACTTGTCATAATTCTGTTACTGGTCATAATCCTGTTAATCCTCATGTTTTTATATAAAATATACAACATTCTACAGTCCATAGGCAAATCAGGATACAACCCATGCAGATGTCTGTGACAAAATTAGAAATTAACATTATAATGAAACATTAGTTAATATTTGAACTTGTAAAAAATTTTGCATAGCTATTTCAGACATTTTAACTTTCTTTTGCTATCATTTTGAATATGAGAAAAAGCCTTTCAAAACTGTTTTGCATAAATAACCTATTTTCACTTACAGTTCTTGTGATCTCATTGGAAACAACTTTCTTCATTTGTGGTCTCCTATTTGCCCTGGTTGTGGAAGAATGGGTTTGGGATTATGCTGTAACAGTTACTATTATTCATATCATCATAACTTCAGTTGGTAAGTAGGTTTACTGCTAAATACATGCATGGTATCACAAATTGAAGGACCAGTCAACTATGATTCATCCACTGTATCACTGGATTAATGTAATTTTTCCTTAAAGCTAAATAAATACATATTTTCCACCCATTGACTCACGGATGTATTTAAAACTTGCCATTTAAAAGTCAATTCTGGTTTTGTTGTGGAATTTTAAAACACTATTTTCTTATAAAAACCCCAGAGTTTTGGTTCACAATCTAATGGTTCCTATGAAACAGATCCTGCCTAGATACAATTTCAGCATCTGGAAGGTGTTTTCCTCTGAAACAAATTAATAACTGTCCATGTCCTGGCACTTTAAGATCTACTCATTAACAATTCAGCTCCAGTTCAGAGTAAAAATGAGGCTTGCTCCAGCAAAGCCAATTCAAAGTTTTAAAGTTAGATAATTTGAACTAAAACTCATTGAGGAAAATAAAGCATTTTACCACTGAAGCATCTTTTGTCCCTGAAACTCTTCCCCTCAAAGAAAAGAAAAGGAAAATAATCAGCTGCTGTAAATGAGACATCAAGACTTTTTGCCAGCAACCTGATAACCTACTCCCTCTTCTCATGCTGTTTAGCAGAATACTGCTATGGCTGATTAGGAAATATATTTTAACCCCATCTTGCCAGAGCCTCCTTACTACCTAATAATTCATCTTCCATTTTCCAATGCTTTGTCCACTTGTCTGTTAGCACTTTATACACACAGGGATTCCTCAGTTCCCATGACAAATTAAGCCAGAGACCAACAGACACTTCATCTTAAAAAATTAAATATAATTTCTCATCTAAGGAATTTGATTTCCTGGAATTTAAATTACTGTATTCTTTATTAATAACATAAGTATTTAAATCAAGGAATTTACAAAAGCTACCACAAAAACTGCTTTATATTATTTATACAGGAAGGTATCTTCTCTCATTATATTGGCTGATGCATTCTGATGGTCAAATAACCCCAGATTTGTTATTGTTTCATTCAGATGGCCAACCAAAGCTCTGCTGGTTGAGTCTGAGCTGCCAGCACACGCAGCGTGCCTCTCAGCTCACTTTACTACCTCCACAGTCTCATCAGCCTTTTTTTTTCGGGAGGTGACAAAATCGGGTCATATCATGGCCCTGCAGTTGATCATACAGTGGAGATGTGGGTCAGCTTGCATGAGGCAAGAGCAAGTGCCCGACACAGGACAGAGCACCCTGTGCAACAGTGCTAGCTCGCGGCGTGCAGCCCCAGCCTGTCTGTCGTGCACCGCGTCACCCATTAAACTGAAAATGTCAGGCAGCTTAATTTGTTTGGATTGCAGCAATATGTAGGCACTCTACCAGGGGATCGGTGTCTCTGTTGTGCTTAACCATGTACAGGTAAGTAATAAAAAAGGCATTTCTTCCATAGAGAGCCTAAGAGCTCCATTTAGAACACACTTATTAGGTTTAAGATTTGCCTTCCAGTGAGATCGCTCACCAAGCTAAGCTTAATGGTATGGCCAAGTATCTTGAGTGATCAGGATTTAAATATGCCTTTGCAATTTCAATAAGTATAACTAAGCAGACCGTTGATAACATAATGTAATGTTTGCACGTCCCCATCCTTATTGTTTAAAAATTCACATTTCTCCTTTTCTTCTCCTTGCAGTTATGTCTGAATTCCCCCTGATGTTACACTGGTGGCTGGCATTAGGTATAATTATATTCCTTAAAGTTTAAAATGTTAGACTCTGTGTAGAAAATTAGTATTTATAGTATTTTTTTTCTATTAAAAGTCTGTTGTCTCACTAATTTGAGAATTGTTCACATTTAAAGAAGAAATATATGCTTTTCATTTATACTTCTTTTAATGACACAAGCAAGTAACACTGGGCTAACAATGACCTTGCCTTAAAGAATCCTCTGTTTTAAGACCAGAATGGACTCAGTTTATGTTAATCTTGCTAACAAACAACAGATACACTCATATTCTTGAAATAAATCATGATTAAGTCCTGACTAATGAAACTATCTCACTGGGATAAATCCCAGTCATCACATTTCCTTAGAGTGAATGGCAAACTTACATTTGTGAATGTTTAATTTTCCGTAAAATTAAAGGTAAAGCTTTGTACTAGAATGTATTAACTTGAAAAATAGTTAAGGGAAAAGGATTGGCTTCTGTTCTTTGTTCTTATATGATGGATAACAAGGATTGACAACTGCAGTAAATTCCTAAATGATGAGGACAGGCAAATAAATTCCCTGTCCTGCAACTGGTTTTGTATCAGTAGCTGCTGGGGTTGATATCTTTGTAGGTGGTTAAAGTATTGGGCAAAATGTTTAAGCTGTCAGGCCGTTTTTTAAAAATTAAAGATAAAGACAGTATCTGCTTAAAGTTTTATCATAACATTTGTATTCCACTATAAAAATTAATATAAAACAGTCATATATTTTCTTTCAGGATCTGGAGTAATTTCAATGACTTGTGGAGGACAGATTTTGGCATACTGCTTGTTCAAAGACAACTTCATTTACCCAATTCTAGATGATTTTTGAAAAGGAAAATTAGAAATTGCCTTCATATGGCTTCTATGGATTCATTAACAACATAATTAAAATGAAGGTAGCAACTGTCTAATTGTAAGCCCAATATTTGGCTTACCAGATCTCTTGTATCTTACATTTGTTCACAATGACAATGTAATCACTTTTGGCTGTTGTATGTAATCGTTTTTAGCTTCTGTATGTACATTTTCCATTAAGCAAATAATAGGATACACTGTCTCTTTTTTAAAAAAAACCCAAACAAACAAAGCATAAAAGCAATGATGCAATGCTCTTGCAAAATCCTACAAGAAAAAGGAAAAAAACAGATTTGAATTTAATGTTTTCTGGGTACTTGTTATCTCTTGTATTTTATGAAATGCTGACTCTAATTTAGCCTGGAGTCTGTCCTTTCAAAAGCGCTACAAAACTTTAAAGTCACCCCATCTAGCATAAATTGCTGTGGGTTTAAAGCAGTCTTTACTGGCAAGCCCCTGGGAAAGAGGAATCCTTGAACAATATAGCGCTGCATCTCTTCCCATCTTAAAGCTCTCACCTAGAAGTTGCCCAAGACAACAGCAGGCAGATTTACAATCTCCCATGTTTAGTTGACCCCCTTGCTTCTAGAGATGCTACGGACAAATGTTTTCTACAATAGCTTCAGGCTATTTGCTCTTTCACTAATAATCCATTTATGGTCTGGCTGTGCTGGAAGGAGGAAAGGCAAATGTCACTGGGCAGCTACTATTATACATATCCCTTTCTCTCTCCCCCAGCTGCAAGTGGCCAATGCCAAAGTGTGAGGGTAGTGGTAATTAAAAACAACAAATAAATCACAGTGGCGGCCTCAAGTAAATTTATTTCTTTCACCATAATAAAGTTGTAATGCAAAAATTGCTAGAAGGCAACTTCATCTTTACTACGATACCAGTGATTAGATTTCAACTGCAGTTTGCTTAGAAGAGCAAGGCTGGATTGCTGTTTGCACAGGAGTGCTAAATGTTGCATTTGCCTTAATCTTACTCAACAGATAATGCCTCTGAAGAATCTGTCCCCTGTTGATCTAATCAAACATCCTAAAATTTTTTCAAGTTTTACAATTTTCAATTAAGTTAATACTGGAAGTACATATGCAGTGAGAAGCATGTTTCAGAAAACACTGAAATGAGTGAGTTTCTCTCTCATGAATGATAGATATGTAAATCATTTTAGAGACAAACCAGGTATGTAAATCCATAGCATTGAATAGACATAGACTTTACAAGTTGTTCGGTGTAATATGCTGTGTACCAAAGTCAGCAGAGATAATTCTGGAGAGTGAACTAACTGACCCGCACTTATCACTGGTCTGAACCACGAACTGTTTACAGTTTGATGGATTTGTATCTCCAGAAACATTAGTGTGCAGATAACTGGCTAGTATTATGTGTTTGAAAAACAGTTGCAGTTTTCTTCCAGATTTGTTTCAGTTCAGAACTATAAAAATGGATGGGAAGGAAATACCATCTAATGTAAATTCATACCTCTGTCCTCACCCTCACACAGTCTGTGTGTGTAGGTAGTGTGCCATGTGCCAGAGCATGAGTGGATTAGATATAAAGCTAATCCACGGGTGGAACAAGTTTCTATTTTTAACCTGAAAGGATTTTCCTCTACATGTGCCAGCCCAGCTGCAGCTTGTAGGAGCTCTGTCGCCCAGTTCTGTCATTTTAAACTTTTGTTTTATATTTAAAACCTTAAATCACCAGCAAGAAATACCTTCATTCTAATATGAAGAGCTCTTTAGTCCTAGAATTTCTCCAAAGCATGTAGTACTAGACCAATGCTAGAAACACAACCACAGCAAGAACTCTATTGAGGATTAAAAGCCCACGTGCAGCTATTAAAGAGTCATTAACTTTTTGCATTACTTTTAGATATGGAATGGTGAACCATTTTCAACATTATCTATTTCACCTTTTCCATCAATTCTATGTTTAGCACCAATGATAAATACTACACATAATATAGTTTAATATATACTTTATAATTTGTAGACAAAGTTCATATTATACAAATTAATATTCATCATGTAAGCAATATGAGCTATATCTGTGTAGGCATTACTTGGTTAGAAGCCTTCAGAGATAATATCTAACACTGTATGATTTCTATGTGATACACCAAAACAGTACTGTAGAATATGACAAACCTGGCTGTTTCTGGAACAATAATAAAGAGATCCACTTGAGCAATTTGCATGTGACTAACTGCTAACAGTCAAGACAGGTGGAAAAGAAGAACTGCTGGAGGAAAAGAAGGGTTGCTACAGAAAGCAAAAGGAAAACAGAGAAAACACCATCAGGAACGTGTTTGAAAAAGGCACAATGAAAGCAAGAAATGAGAAGGGAGAAATGGACAAGATCAGTGAAAGAAGAAAAAAATCTGCAGACTGTAGCACTGCAGTCTCACAACATGAGACTTGTATGCCACTTGTATGCCACCATCTGTTTTTCTGCTGATCTATACATGACTCTAGGAAAGGTGGTCTCCACTTCCATAGTTACGACTGTAATCTGTGATGTTATACCTGTACCTCCTGCTCCAGGATTTTCAGAATTCATTGCTCTGACAGCCAGGCACAGGAATATTGTCCAATTTAGTTCGTGTGGGCTTGGTGTTAAGGTATTTAACCCCTTGTGATACAGTCTAGGAGTCACAAGTTTGCAGAGGTATCGTTAGGGGTGTAGACAGTCTAGAAAACATTACAAACAGATTGAGACTTTATCCACTTCCAGGCAGAGTTTGTGGGGAAGGTTAGAAGTTGCAAACATCAGGTACAGAAATCTATGAAACAGTACACAAACGGCATACCTTAATAATACCATACTTAAGTAATTCTAAGGGTTTTTTTTGAGAGGCAAGAAACTCCTTTGCATCATGTCCAACCACACTACTGTCAGATAATAGTTCTCCTCAATTCAGCCATCTCTCTAAACAGCTCTGCATTAATTCTTGTTCCAAATGGTGAAGTGTCTTACTCATAAAAAAGAACAGGAGTGAAATACATTTTTTTGGAAACTCTAAGCATATATTCCTATGTTAATAGCACTGCCTTCAATGTAATGTCAAAGTGTAAACCCATTCAAAAAGTTGTTCTGAGACCAACAAACTAACTCAAATGTGTAAAACCAGCCAAGTATCAAACTATGGGGTACAGACAATGTAGTAATTTTTAGCTGGCATTTTTGTAAAAATACAGGTTTAAATACTTATCATTTCCTGGTGAAGTAAAGAGCTGGTTACTCAACCTAAGCCTGTCATTTTTCCACCTCTGTAAATTGTTTGATCAACATTTCCATCTCTTCTGTATTCTAACTTTAAAAAGCAAGCAAAACAAAACCCTACAGTACTCATTATTTCTGTATTCCTAAAAATACCAACAACTGCTGCATGAATAAATACAGAAAACACAGTATGAATAATACTAGATCACCAGCAATGGGTACATGAGTCACCTGACCGCAGTCTCCTATGTTAGATATTTATGCACAGGATTCCTATGGCCCACAGTCTTTTGACTAGAAATACCCATCGTGACAGAGTGAGATTCACAAAACTGAGAAAAGATGTGAAAGCCTTACACATTCTTCATTCCATCATCTGATAATGTATGTTGTCACACCATAAAGTTAGATCCTTGCTAATCTCCACAGGTATTTAAAGCTTTATTTATATATATTTTTTATCTTTGAAATGTGACTGTCTTAGAATATTTATTTCTTAGCTTAAGCTTCTGTGTAATGATCCATCTGCCCAGTAATGGCTAAGACTCTAATCTCTCCTTTTTGTGAGCTAATCATGGCCCCAGACAGCCTGCACTCTCTCATTAGATGTCAGGGAGGATAAAGGTCTTAGGAATGGTTATAAAATTTGATGGTGTAATTAATACCTTTATTATTGGCTTTAAACCTTTTAGTGTGAGGCTGTGATTTTAAGACGCGGACCCATGTCCCAACCTCTCCTCTGCTCAGGAGAATGATAGGGATCCCTCTAGAGTCCCCCTTCAGAGGTACCAGGATAATTATGCCTGTGTTGTAGAAAAGGCACGCTCTGTGATGGACTTACAGCCTACTCCACTCATTTTCCAGCTCAGGGCACCAAATGAATACCTTGCAGTCATCTCCCAGTTAACATACATTCAGGTTTCCTCTGCCAACAAGGGTAAAAGAAGGGAAAGACATGTGCCTGGATGTCATCCTGTGTAGTTGTAGCATGGCATTGCCTTGGATTGAGGATTTGGGAAGCAACACTAGGACAGCAACTATGGACAACCAAAATCTGAGGAAAGGCCTTGTCCTCATCTTTTCAGGTTGCCTACTCCTAGAAACTGGAGCCTGTAAGAGATATGCAAGGTACTTTCAGTCTCTTTCTGTCATTGTCCTAAATCAAAGATAGTCACAGCCTGGTCATTACTGTTACATATTTTCCAATGAAAATAAATCTTAATAGGAGATTATTTGTTGTGGATTTGCAAAGTGATTTATAAACAAAGAGTCCACTTCTGCTTCTAACAGTAAAGAGCCTGTTGTCTCTATTGGAGAAATACTTTATCAAAGGACCACTCACACGTACCCAGCCTCTCTCTCAGAGTGATCTTGTCACCAGATTTTCAGCATCAAAATGCTCAAATACATTAAGAATTAGCAATTTCTTAGGAGCCTTCAGACACCTTTGCACTGAAATTACATCTACATCAGTAGCTTTCAAACTACACTGAAAAATGCTTTGATTCACTTCATAAACCCTGATGAAGGCCCACACAAAGATGTACCATTAAAAATGACAAAAAATATCAATGTGTTTGATATCTCATATGAAAGAAACTGTAGATATTAGCCAGATTACATGAGCAAATTATAGTTATATTAATTTGAATTTAACCTGAATTCTAAGGGATTGTTTTAACACTACTTCACTGGAAAATTATAGTGAATCCTACGAAAGTGGGGAGTATTCCTTAGTACATTCCCAGGAGAGAGAAGGGCAGGCAGTGAGTGGCAAAGGCAGAGGGATGAGGGTGTTTCATGAATGTAGCTGCTTCAATACCCAGAAAAACTGAAAAAGAACTTACCGGTTACGAACCAACTTACCTAGCTGGGAGCAAGTTTCCATTCTAATGGGAGATGTGATGGTAACTCAGTCCTGGTAAAATTTTTCAGTAAATCATCAATATACAAAAATTTGTTTTAAGAGAGCCAAAACGATCTGTGAACACAGTTAATCAAGTTTTGCTTGAAAAAGAAAAAAGGTGAACAGTGTCAATACATGATCAGTCCTGCTAGATCTCAGATGCTCAGGTTCGACTCTCAAGGGTACCAACAAGAAGAAAACGAGAGGGCTACAATGACAGTGGATACGTTCAAATCTAAAGCATTAAACTCTCTAGATTGAATTAATTAGTCAGTTATTTGGTGTACCATACCTTCCAGAAGCTTTTAAAGAATGCTTCAGAAATAAATTTTAATTCCTTAACATTTGCCATTGAATTGTTTAAAGAAAAACACAACTTGTAATTGAAAAGCAACTACTGTTTTCCATTGTCAGGAAATGAAACAACATCACATCTTCAGGCTTTGAGTTAATAAAATCAGTTTTGATGAAAAACAAAGTTACATTAAACTGAAATTTTCTCACAAAAATCTGCTTAGACCAGAAGGTATTTTTATTGAAAAAAATGTTTTTTCCCAAATGATAATGTTTCATACCTTATTTGTTGTATGTATTTTTAGAATGTGTTATGTATCACTACATAACATTTGCAGACTGTTCCAGTTGCCGAGGTAACTATGTTATTTTAATGATCAGCAGAGAGGATCATTATGTAAAACATTATGTTAATTTCAAACATAGAAAATTGATGTCTTGCTGTTACCTTGAAGCTGCACCTTTTTTTTTCCCTGCAAAGTGCCTTTTTCCATGAAGATTAATGTTATGGCTAAGTGCTAGGGTATCCTTTTCATACTGATTCAGGTTGGCTTTGGAGGCAGATAAGGCAAAAACGATACCTGACAACCAGCTAATGGCAGATGAATAAATTTCAAACCACCAGATTGTACAGAACTAGAATAGGAAAAGTTGTTTCATAAATTCTTAACTAATATACAAGGTCAATTGGTTGGAATTTTAGGAAGGCATGTATCTTAGTTTCATTTTAACTCTGAAATGTATTATTGCTTAGTTAAGGAAAGCAAATTACAAAGCACATGTAAGACTTGTTTAAGTGTGCTTAAACATTGTCCATGATACAGACCAAGTGATGAAGAGATTAAAAAAATGACATTAAACTTTTGCTTTTATTAGATCATATATCTACTAGATTACTAGATTACACCAGCAGTACAAATGCTGTGCATTTATGATTTTATTGCAACCATAAATGCTCTTTCTGAGGCTGCAGTGAGAACTTTGCTGATGTTATTTGTTCATGGTGCATTTCTGTTCTCAAACTTGCTTTCTCCATCAAACAAACAAACAAAAAAAATCTGCACATCTCAAAATTATCAAAATCGTGTCTCACAAATTCTAGGGCTCAGAATGACAATTTCTGCTATAGTACACCAGCCTCACAAATTAAAATTGTCTCAGGCTACCAAATGCAACTCAATTTTGTCACCAGAATCTTCTTTTGCCTCTTCTCCGGAGTTCAGTCTACAGATCGTATTAAATTATGAACGCTTCATTCTCTAGGTGGAACTGGATGCTTTTATGTATTAGAACATGATATGCTCAAGACATCTGAGAACTCCTATATCCTCCTGACACTTCATCATAACCACCTGATCCATTTTAGAGTCGGTGAACTCTTCTGACAACACTCAAAGTGCATTTTGATGGAGACTGTATTTATATGGACTGTACCTCTTCACTCTGCAGAGCTTACTCGGATCCTTTCTCAAGGATTTCCTCTGCAGGCAAAGCTCTGACTTCAAAAGGCAGTAGCTCTTTCTCAAATTCTTTACCCAATAATTACACCTATTACATTGGTTGTCTTCTATTTCAACCTCACTCCTCCAACATGCTTTTCTGACATACTGAGGTTTGCCGATTTGTATACATCCCAATGAGGACTGCAAGCCGAAAATGTAAGAATGTGAAAAAAACAGAATTATATTACATCAACTAGATACTGTAAAGAGAACACACGATGATATACCTGGGAATAAGTCATCCATTAACTAAGAGGATTAGGAATTAATTTCCTCCTTCCAACAGCTTGTCCACTATGTGTGACCAAATCCTGAAAAGCTTTGCTTTCATCCTTAGCATGATGAAAATAGTGGGCTAAGTTTTCAGTCCTTAGAATTATTTAAACTTTCTGATGGGTAGCTTTCTGCTAGAAAATGCTGATTATACAAAATCTCAAAGTTTCAAGGAAAAATATTTTTTTTAGAAATTTCTTGACAGAATATAGCCAAAACACATATGTTATGCTTTTGACTACTGAATTATGCCAGAGCATGAAAATTAAAGAAAAAAAATGGAATAAAGCAAAGCAATACTGAAACAAACCTCCTAAAGTGTATGTTTTATTTCAAACATTTTGATAGGTCCTTTTAGAAACTGTAAAACAGAATTTTCAGAATTTTTGTTTCATAGAAAGTATACATTCTTGCAGAGAAAAAAGAAAAAGAAGAATATGTCAGATCAATTTTTAGTCTAGTAAAAGACGATTCATGTTTTTGGGAACAAGCACTTTGAATTATAGCAGCGTTAGATCACAGCTACATCCATTTTTAATCTTTTTGCTAACAATTTTGTTGTATGAATAAATACAAGCATAGAATTAGCAAGTAAAGATTAGTTAAGGAATGCTAGTGGGAAATAACAAATTTTAAGAAGACATATTAAAAGGGAGATCATTAGGAACAAAAAAGAAGCCAGCTGTGTTAAACCTGGTAGAGATGAAACACTCTACCTCTGCTCTGCTGATGGAGCAGAGCTGTAAATGGTGTAGAGAGCAGCCCAGAGCACGAGAACAGGTTAGTAAGTGAAGGGCATGTACTTAGGAGCTCTAATTGGCATGAGCTGAGAAGTACAGGAAGTATAGAAAGAATTTATAGAGTAAAATAATGATATTAATGAAAACTAGCTGGAGGATATGGGATATAAAACCATATGTAGAATGGGCCAAAACCATTCACATCGCATCCATCTTAACTACCTACATAATCTCCTATATGTTTACAGCATCTCTGTATTCTGTCTGATTCAACAAAAACTAAACACGCTTTTCTTACAAGACTGATACTGTCAAGAACGTACAGATAGAAGGGATTAGAGACCACAGCAAACCACAGACTGAGTTAAAATTCTTACTGTCTATGGGGATTTCCAGTCAGTTTTTTCTAGAAACACTGACATAAAATTTACACTAGCCAGATTACTTCAAGAGGGTACAGTAACAGAATAGTAACTTGCAGCTACAACCTTCTAGTTTATACCAAGTATTTAAGATGAATCTTTGTGGCACTACTTACTTTTAAGCAATCCATAGTCCCCAAACACTTCTTGGTGAACTGGAAACGCTTCATGTACTGTGACTTCTTTTTGCTTCTAAATTTCAGTAATTTGAATGTTATCAACATAATAAGATGCTTCATTAGCCATTAATCAAGCATTTTGAGTCAGAAAATACAGAATACATTTTTGTTTGCAACCTTTCCTCATACAAGTTAATGTGTGCATTATGATCATCTCTGAATTACATTTAGTACATACTACTTTTTCGAGAGTCTTGCCTGGTCCACCCTGTCCAGGGTGGATGCCCAAGGGGAGAAAAAG
This sequence comes from Athene cunicularia, assembly GCF_003259725.1. Lineage (NCBI taxonomy): Eukaryota > Metazoa > Chordata > Aves > Strigiformes > Strigidae > Athene > Athene cunicularia. The sequence continues at coordinate 60,027,710 of NW_020799097.1, read as the reverse complement.
GCTGAAGGGATATTCTCAATTTGGAGTGCACCAGAAATTAAGTAATTATTATTCACAGATTTGAAAACCTGGAGTTACTGTTCTATCATCTGCTCTGTGATACCTAGGCTGATCTCCACAGTAAAAACGACCACAGGATTTTCTCTGTAACCCCAATCAATCAGAGATTATTTTATATGTGGTTTGTTGGAGGAAATCATCCACTGTAGAGCTAAAATTTCAGGAGATCCAAGATCCAGTAGTGCTTTTTATAAATTGTTTCACTGTTTCGGTACCCTTACAGTAACACCAAAGGTGTTTCATTGTTTCCAGCCCGAATTTCTCTACCTTCTGCCTCAGTCCTTTGGTTCTTCTCATGTCTTTGGTAGATTAAAGAATAGCTCTCTGCTATGACAAATCCTCATGCGTGGGTGCTTACGCGCAGCGTCAAATCACCTCTTCTTGCCCTGTCCTCTGCTGAGCCGAACGGGTGAAGACATCAGTTTCGCCGGGCGAGGCAGGTTGTCCCCACCTGCAGTCCTTCCCCTTGCAGCTCGCTGAGCGGCCTTTGGAAGAGCGCACAGGCCCCGCAAGGGTCTCGGCCGTCCCAGGCGCAGGGATGGGACCGTGTTCCTGCTCCCGTGGGGCTCCTGCTCCCGTGGGGCGCCTCCTCCCTCACAGCCGGGCTCTCCCGCGCAGCGCACCCTGCGCGCACCCCGCAGCCCCTGCCCAGCTCTCG
>NW_020799097.1:59997951-60026942 GCF_003259725.1 Athene cunicularia | reverse complement strand
ACGGCCACGCGTGGCCGCGACGGGCAGCCGGCGCCGCGGGTGGGAGCGTGTTCGCTGCCGCGGCGTCGGGCCTCCTCCAGCCCTTCCCCGGAGCGCGTCTGGCAGCGCAGCAGGAGAGCAAAGGCGCTTTGTGGAAAATGCCCGTTATTAGTTACAGCCTAAAAAGTTGTTGTCCCTGCAGCACCCGTGTAGCATAACTATAACAGCATGGATCAGACAACTTGTGTGTTCTTTTTTTTTATATGACTTCTAGCAGGGTACATTACTAAGCCGTTTTTCTCAGTATCATCTCTTAGAATTTAGCAGATTAAGTAAAATATCTTTGCATTGAGCGGAGAGAAAGCAAAAAAACCACACAGTCCTGGTGATGTTCCACATGTATGTTGCAGAATCACAGTTTTTCTCCCGTGTATAAACACTTAACGTGCATCAAAAAGATTTGATCGAAAACATAAAGAGAATGTATCAAGAGGGAGCACACATTGAGCCAGAAAATTGAGAAAGCAGCAGTATTTACCTGCAGCATTTTCACGTAAGGCACGCCAACTCTGGGAACTGATTTCATTAGCTACGTTTTGCCAAGTTAGCCATAGCAGTGAGTGGAGAAAAGGACACTCAGTTGTACTGCAACTTTTTATTGGTATGGTTTAAGCCTTGGTTCCTAGGATATCTGCACTCTGAAGATATTCTTTTAACAATTACTAAAATAATAATATTTTGGCATGAATGATATGAGAGAAGCATGTTATGTCACGAGTTTTTAACTTGCTCTTTACAATACGATGTTTGTAACTGCTAATACTGTTTAATCTATTCCACACACCTAATCAGAATTGCAGCTCTAATTTTATAAATTGTGTGGTTTTATGCCGCTGTTCCTTTGCTGGGCAAATAGAGAAGGAAATCAAGAAGGAAAAATCGCTGCCAGTTCCTTACGCCTGCCTCTCTTCTCTTGTCCTCCTCTGAACAGTGGCTATTTGTTTGCTGCATATTACTGCTGGTTTTCAACCAGAGCTTCATGGCTCTATTTGTTTTATAAACATCAGACAAAAAAAAATAAAAATCTCAGCCTCAAGGATTTTATAGTATAAAGGGAATTATGAAATAGCAAATAATGCAGACAAATGGGGGAATGCAGCAAAGTGATAACATTATGTTCTTAAAACAGCAGCAGCCTGATCACTGTCAAGTGTTTTTTTACTAAATTTAAAGAAAGCTCTTATGCTGGATTACCACCAAAGTATCAAAAAGTGTTATGAGTGTATCTGAAAATTTAATAAACACGTGACCAGTGACCTGGCTGAAGGCAGAATGTGATAATTCTAGTACTGAGCGAAAGAAGTCAGTAAAATTAGGGGAGATGTTAAAAAGTCCAGCAATTTGCTTTTGTGAGAGAAGGAGAGCTATTGGAGATGTGGCTGCAAAGGGACTCAGTACATGCAACAGGCAAAGAACTGAATGTTATTAGTCCTGAATGAACATGAGTTAAGATAGGTTTCCGTTTGTCAAAGCTAAATAAGAGGATAGATACTTCACTGAGTATTGCTGGAGTAGTAAATAGTGGCAGTATCTGTCAGGACATAAATGAACAAGAGGTGTTCCGTGGAACCAGTACACATCAGCGACACAGAGCATATTTGTATGCAGAAGAGATCAGAGAAAGGTACTCAGGCATCTTTAGTGAGTCTGCAGGCTTAAAGTGCACCTTGATTTTAGCAAAATCACATAATACTTTCGTCCATTCGCGTCACAAAATCATGATAGATAGGTGATCTTTAATCCATGCCAGTCAGGCATGAACAGCTACTATTAGGCATTACCATGTGCTTATTCTGTGCCTCCATTAGCAAGTGACCAGCAATATAACAATGCATCCAGAAAACAGTAAAGTAGGAAAGAGAGTGCATACACTGAATTTGTCAGACATATCCTTGAAATGCTGTTATTTCTGACTAAAACATTTTAGTAGGCTCTGGCTAGCTGTGCAATATTTTCTTCTATATGTGAGGGTGGAAACACTTAAAAACCAGTTAACAGCAAGAAAACTGAAAAATAAGTTGTTTGACTGAATTAAGGTTAGGTAGCTGGTGTGCTGGGAAAAATACTATCAGCACTGTCCCTTTTTCTTCTCTGAATGCAGCATCCACAGAAATGCCAAGTGTCAGCTGTCATCTTCGTATTCCCTGTAAGTTCTTTACCAGCGAGGAGGCCTGGTTCATGAATAGGATTTTAAAGTTCAGCCACAGTTAATAAATGAATAAATATTATGCTAATATATAATAAGAAAAAGATACCTGAACATGAAAAACTCTACTTAATAAGTTTGTAAGAATACAGTTTGTGACAAGATTAGACTATGCTAGTAAAATAGTACACTGGGAAGCCCGAACAGTTACTATAATCAGATCCTTAGAGAATCATAATTATGCCCTTAATTCAGTACTTACTGAGAAACGATAATTAATTCAAATCACTGCAGTACTTGCACAGTTAGCAGAAATATGGACATCAGAGGAATCTTTCTTACCTTTGAATTTGACACCTTGCAAAACATAGGATCCCGAAGCTACGGGAATAATATTACAATCTTGGGCACTATAAAACTATTCTAAGAAATGCCCTTTCTGAAAATCAGAAGTAAATACATTGAAATGCAGTACTCATACTTGCTAGAAGAAATCATGTAGCAGTGCTTGTTCTCTTACACTTACCTCAACTAATTAGCCTTTACAGAGGATGGTTCTGTACCCATTTAAGTCCCATTCAGCTCAGTCCTAAACTTCTGATTATTCTGTAAGACAAAAGCAGTCTCACCGAATGGGAATAGATCAGCCAAGAAAATAATTGTAAAAACACTAAATTATGTTCTCAGCAAGGTGAGATGCTTTCATATTAATATACTTTATGCAGTTATCTCTATGTCAACAAAAGATTTCACACCAAGTGAAAGCAGAGTATCATACAAAAAATGAACAGTGATTGAGAACAACAGACAAAGGAGATGGCGGCAGATAGAGCAGCTCCAAAGGACACCACCAGGCAACACAAGCAAACTGAAGACAAAGACGTAGAATTATGAATGTAAGACATTCATGGGAGGAGTGAATGTTCAATGGGAACAAGAAGATTTCCACAGTAAATTGTATTGCAGAAATTTGAACTGAAGCATGGCTGTGGTAATTCCTCATTTAAAAAAATTAAAATGATTAAACTACATAGGTGGAAAAGAGCAGTCCCAGGCTTGAAGTGGTTTTCTGGAAGTTCAGTATTTGTTATGAATTACCTGTTTCTATAACCTGCCTCTGAAAGTGGTCAAATGAAACGCAGCAAGATTGTTAATTGAAGCAGCAACTAATAAAGCCATTTTGGAGCGGTCGTGAGATCCCTGCTTTTATATGTGAAACTTGTATACCTTTAAAAAGTTGGACAGCAAATAAAAAGACTTCTGCTAATACTGTGAGTCACATCTTCCTTCACCCTTCTGATTCCAACATCTTTACACTCACCAAGAGGTTCTTAGGTTGTGCAGGCTTTGGTATAAGCATGGACTAAAGAATCTGCTTCTTAAAAATCCATGATCTGGCTCTGCGTGGTTCAGGGTGTGGCCAATGGACTGAATCCTGCCTCAGGAATCTTTCTAGCTGCCCTGGCACATTTTTCTCAAAGGAGCTCGGGACCAAGAAGTTTGAACAAGACACTGTACTGCTACTCCCAACACCTCAGCATGTGGCTGTGCATGGGTAGCTTGAGGAAGGGGCAGAGAGGAGAGGGAGAATGAGGAAGCAGAGGAAGGAACATGACTTCCTCCTGCTTAGAGGTCCATCAGAGGTTGAAGCTGCTGAGGTTGCTGTTACAAAAACACAGCCTGGACCTGTAGGTTCAGCATCCCTGGCTACATACTTGGATAAAGTATTTCCCTGGGAAACTTCTTTTTCAGAAGTTTCGTGTCCCTCTTAGAGCACTGCTGGGAACTATCATGCTTCCCGAGTCCCACTGGGTGTCCTTGCCTCCACTTGTCTGGGGGCTTGGTACCAGCGTGGCCATCTCCAATGGACAGGTAAAGAATACAGGGTTCTGCTGAGTGCTGTAGGTGAGGTTATACATCACAGGTATTATTTTGTGGTTCCTTATGCTCTTGCACTAACATACAAATTGTCTGCATGGACCACTGCCTGGTCTTTGATTCTTACCAACCCCTCCTCCCCCTTCAAAGTCAAAGGTATACTTGTACATAATTTTGTTTCATTTGTAAAATTATAGATTAAAGCAATTAACATACTGATACACATTAGACCTGAAGCGATGTTGTTGACTTCTGAAGTTCTTGAGTTCATTTTCTTTTAGAAGCTTAATGTATCTTTAACATAAGATTTTCTAAATATTTAATGGAGCTACTTTCTGTTGCCTCTGCCCTAGTGTAGGGATATAGTACAGGAGGATGCCAGGTTGGAAAAAACTTCCTAGCTCACTGAGTGTTACCTTGCATCTTATAAAAATGCTACCATCTCTAATCCATTTCATAAACATACTTGGCTTTTTTAAAAGATTAGGTTGGTTGTCCTTCTTGATGGGTGTACTGGAACCTTGCTCCTCTTGATTTTTACAAATGGATTTCTAATTTTCAGCCTACAGCTGAAATGTAAAATTTCTACGCATTTCTTTTGTATCAACATTGTCAATTAACTATGTGTTGGGTTTGTGTGTGTGGCGGGATTTTGGTAGTAGGGGAGGGGGTTACAGCGGTGGCCCCTGCAAGAAGCTTCTGGAAGCTCCCCCAGCTCCAAGTGGGACCTGCCTCTGTGCCGAGGCCAAGCCAGTTAGTGACGGTGGCTGCACCTCTGAGATAATATATTTAAGAAGGAGAACCTGGAAGAAGGAGTTGGAGTTGTGATGAGGAGTTGTGAGGGAGACACCTCTGCAAATGTGAAGGTCAGCTTAAGAAAGGAGGAGGAAGGAGGGGAGGTGCGCTGCAGCAGAGACTCCCCTGCAGCCCATGGTGAGAGGGAAGGCTGTGCCCCTGCAGCCCATGGAGGTCCATGGTGGAGCAGATACCCATTTGTAGCCCATGGAGCACCCCATGCCAGAGCAGCTGGCTGCGCCCAGAGAAGGCTGGGACTTGTAGGAAGGCCACGCTAGAGCAATTAATCTCTGGGAGGGCTGAGACCTGTGTCAGGGACCCACGTTGGAGCAGTTCATGAGGAGCTGCAGCCCACGGGAAGGACGCATGTCGGAGAATGTTTGTGGAGAACTGTCTGCCATGAGAGGACCCCATGCTGGGGCAGGGGAGGAGTGTGAGGAGTCCTCCCCCTGAGGAGGAAGGAGCGGCAGAAACAATGGGTGATAGACTGACTGCAACCCCAATCCCCCATCTTCCCTGTGCTGCTGGAGGGGAGGAGGTAGAGAAATCGAGATCAAAGTTGAGTGTGGGAAGAAGGCAGGGGTCAGGGGGAAGATATTTTTAAGATTTGGTTATACTTCTTGCTGTCCTACTCTGTTTGGATGTTAAATTAAGTGGTGGTGGTTGAATTAGATTGATGTTCTTTTTCTTCCCCTAACGAGACTGTCTTTTTCCCGTGACCTTAATGGGTGAGTCGTCCCTCCCTGCCCTTATCTTGATTCCCAAGTACTTTATTTTTCTTTCCCACTCCTGAGGGGGAAGGAATGACCAAGCAGCTGCAAGGTGCTCAGTTTATCTGTGGGCTCAAACTACTACAAACTTAAATGGATTTTCCCAACCAAGATATCGATGTTTATGAGTACTTGCAAATAGCAGTTTTAGTGTCACTTCTTAGTTGCTCATGCCGAGTAGATTCTGCTCTTTCCCATGTGATTGTCCATGTCTGAATACATCTTTCTTGATTATAAGTGATCACATGTGACACTCTAATTTTAAATAATGTCTGATCAATGTCTGTGATGATATTAAAACTATGCTATTTAGGCTGATATAGCTAGATGTATGCAGGACTGCATATGCCTTTTTTATTGCTGTACCACACTGTGTCTGATGGTTGCCTTATGGCCAATTAATATCTGTCATTTCAAACTGATGAGTCTGCTGGCACTTGTGTCTCATTTTTATTTTTCCAGTTCTTTTATTAATCCATTTTTCCTGTATAACATCCTGGACTTTCTCTAAATTGATATCCCTAATTTTATACTATCAATAAATTTCACATTTTTCATTCTGTGTCAAAGTTATGAATGAAAAGATTAAATAATAAGATGATTAGTAAGAGGGAACCTTGAGAAATTTTAGTAGGAAAACTCCCTTTCCCCCAATTCATCAATTCACTTCTCACTGTAATGTATTGCTGTCTCTTCTCAGCTAAGTCTATCCCCAGTTTACAGGCTTGCACTGTTCACAATCTCCTGTTCAAATATTTCAAATACTGAAGGCCATGTAGATTAGATCTGCTTCAGCCCCCCCATCTTTAATGCAGGTTATTTTATCACCAAAAATCTGTATTTATGTTGGTAAAGCCATGATGTATTTTGTCCCAGGTTTCCATTTACCTCTGTGTCTCAAAATATCTTTGCCTTTGAAGTTCTTAAAAAGACTTGTACACCATCAAGCTCAGAGTAATAGGTGTAAAGTTGCCACTTTTTCTGGTTTTATCTTTCTAAATTATGTTTGTTCTGTTGACATTTTCTGATAATGTGGCATCACTTGAGCTGATAGATTTTTTTAGTTACTTACTATTGAATTCATAGGTGAATTGTTTCAGTATTCTGGGCAGGAGGTAATTTAATTTGCCTTGCTTAATTTTACTAAACCTTAAAAACTTTGCTTCTATCTTGAATGCTATTCAATGTTATACAAATGTTTTCAGTTTGTTTAACTTTTGCTGTCATTCTTTTTACAGAAGATTGAGTTTTGAGGTGGCCATACCAACATTATCTTTGATCTCAACTCCATTCTTACGGTGTAACAACTTCACTGCTTTCAGAGTTTCATTTCTCTTTTTCTCTATACTGTCAAAGAATAGTATACATTTATTTTAATTTATATTGCTAGGTCTCAGGACCTGTCAACTGTCAGGACTCAGCTTGACTTTTGGCAATTCTCATTTTATCCATACACTTTCTGACTTCTGAGAGAGAGCTTTCTTGTCGTCCTCTGCTGCTCACCCACCCCCCGTCCTTTCTTGTAGGCTTTTTGCTCATACCTTGCATAGTGTTTAGATAAATCCATTTATTTTTTTCAACCAAAGATGCTGCAGACTTGTCAGTTATCTTTATGAAGCTGCCAACTCTTCTTCTTCAGAGGACAGCGAACATCCAAGAAGCCCATGGCAAGGCTGTAGAACAGAGAATTCAAGGTCTTAGACTTGAGAATCATCTGTGTGTAAGCCTGAACTCTTATTTTTGTTTAAAAGTGACATAGGATGGAAATGGCATGCACTCTGCAAAATGCTGTTAGTAACAACATACTATGTAAAGTCGTCAATGCAGCTCATTTTGATTAAAAACGATTACTGAATGATTGTTTATCAGCTCTGCAAAGATGTCATCCTCTTCCATCAGCACATTTGGCTTGAAAAGAGGATATTTGTTCATCGCTGCTTTGAAACAGCTTAGACCACTTTCTGACCAATCTATGATAAATGACGAAAAAATTCTCAAAGTGAATTAAGAGTGCCCATCCAGCAGTTTTCACTCAATTAAGCTTGGCTATCTCTTTGACTACAGAAGGCCATCACTGATGTTTTGTTAGCATTTCCTTTCTCACCATTCTGCTCTATGTGATACTTCCCAGAAGCCACACGAAGGTAGAAGCCTAGGAAACATGACACGAGACACTCACCATTTCAGCTTTTCACCGGGTGCAATAGAAAGGAAGAGATGCATTTTACCATTTGGAGGTGGAGGGTGACCCTTGCCACCAAGGAGAAGGCCAGATGGCAGACATTTCTCAGACTGCGTCCTCTCTGATATTACCTGTCAAGCCAAATGCAGCCCCAGCTTGGTGGTCCATGTGGTTGCTTTTCCAGCATTTGAAAGGAGATGACTGCAATAGCTGTGCAGTCATTGGCCCTATTCGGTTAAGGAATACAACAATAATAATGCTGCGGCGTACACATACACCTTAATTCCCTCACTCTTCTTGCTCAGATGCTTATTTCTTCCACTCCTTCCTGATGTATCCTCTCAACTGCATTAAGTAATTGAGAAGCTTAATATTCCCATTTATTTTTTTGCGGCAGTAGTGGTCAGTAGAATCATTGGATACTTGATTGCTATCATGTAGTAAGTATAAATGTTTATCAGCCTATTCTTCCTTTTTACTTTCAAAACTGCCTTCATAATCTCTGGCCAAAAAATTAAACCAGTGTGGCCATCACATCATCAGCTTGAAGGGAAGAGTTACATCACTTCAGTAATTTTTCTCTCTGCAGCACAAAGATCAAAATGAGAAACAGTGCTGCATAAAGTAAGCTTTGAGAGATCAGAAATTTAAAGCAGGAACTTGAAGTACAGTGAAAATTATTAGAAAATGCGCTCAAGAAAATAATACAGGCAAAGACATTTTTCTTACTAGAAGCCAGCAACCCACAAAAGATCTTAGCCGCTGTGTGTCCCACTGAGCTATGGGAATTTGAATAGTTATCAGATGGAGTAATTAGAAACTGAGTAATTTTGTGGAATTATTGATACGTAAGTCAAAAGCTATGTAGTTGCAGTTGTAAAAAATATTCTTCCCAGTGAGCGTAATAATGAATAGTGAGAGAAGAGAAATGCATGCTAATTAAAAATGTCCACATGTCCACCCAGGCCTAAGCATAGAATATGAGGAAAAAAAAACAAGTGGCAAGAATGACATTTGGAGGCAAGCTCAACACAAAGATATCCAGCAAAAATGAAGTCGTCATAGGTGTTCAATAAATTTAGCAGTTTTAAGAAGAGATGCCCTCATACTTCATGTCCTCCCAGAAATAAGCTTAAAGTGGAAGCAAATCTTATTTATGGAGTAAAAAATTCTGTTTGTTTCTTCCTTACAGCCAATCAAGCCTGGACAAAGATAATTTATCTCATTTAGTTTGATTCTGCTTTGTTTATATACTGTTTTCAAAGTTGGAATGTCTGTAGGTGGTGGAGTGGCAAATCTCCTCATCCTCAGGTCAGGGGCATGCACTGACATCATGGACTTTACTATAATTCCTGAGGCAAAACCAAATGGCCTAGGGATTTACACAAAGTAATGAGAATCAGAACTACTTACCCTTGCTTACATGTGTTTTTCCTTCATTCTGATTCTGCAGAAATTTCCTCTAGACATTTGCTCTAGACATATCTTCTAGAAGAAATGAGAGGACAGTCCCTCCCCCTCTTCACCGGTGCAAACCAACCCCTATAGTCTGTTCTGCAATGCTATCTAATTAATTTTTCTCCAGAACTCGAATTTCTGGAGATGGTTTATATGTGATTGAACCTGAGTGTCAGGAACTGCAAATAAACATTAAAGAAGCCAGGGACATATCCTCAGCATTGTCTGTATGTAATTTGCATTGCAGCTGTACAGAGCAACTCGCTGAAGGAGATGGGTGTGGAAATGGTGAATCTAAGAACTGTAGTAATATCTTGGTGGATGGCACTGCATCAGATACTTAACTTGTAAAGGCAGGCATCCAATAAAAGCTTAATTTTATAATGTAAGCAAGGAACATCTAGATAAAAATATTGTTCTTTTATCTCTCAGGTAGATTTTACATCGATGCTAAGAAGTGGTAGTCATATTCAACTTTAAACAAATACCGATTGCTAAAAATACGGCACAGCTGAATGAATCTGGCAAAAGAAGCATTTGTGGAAAAATGTCAGCTTCTGTGAAGGAACTCAGATTACTAGAACAATGGGGGTTTTTGGCACAGGAACTATGAATGCCAGAAATCAACATTCAGCTGTGTGTCTGTGAGAGTCAAATATGAAGTTAAAAATACCCACCCCAGTCTGTACTCACTATTAAATAAAGCAGAAAACAATAATTCCGTTAAATGGTACAACTGACAAAGGGATTGTGGAATCAGAACTCTGATTCTTGACAGATATTCTGCCAAATATATCTGCCACATTAGTAGGTGGAGTTATTTTATAGTCCTTGGGTATCAGAAAACCACCATTTACTAATAAATTTATAGGAAGTTATTGATGTTCTTACTGTTTGAAGTAAAACTATGAAACTCCTATGTACAATTTATTATGCTGGACCTAGTGTGAAAAAAGCCTCAAGTATTTATGAAAAGTTGTGATAAGTGGATTCATTAGTTTCAGTTAAAATTTTTGATAAGAGACAATCAGCATGCAGGAAAGTGAATTAGTGGTTCAGTTCATGCCTTGCAAAAGTGTCACACTGAACTAGTTAAATGCCTGGGATGATCACCTGAAAGGGAATTGCTTCAGTTGAGAATCGGGATCCCTGCTGGAAGATTACCCTTATTCAAATGGTGACAAGGAAAGGTGGCACTCAGCCATCATAAGAGCATAGTGCTTCAATAATACCTCTGTAATACTTCTGTTTGGACACAAAAGTGAACAAATATTGGAAGTACTGAAATGCTGGGGTTTCAACCCCAAGCCCTGAATTAAGGTTGACATATGGGTGATTCCCACAGCCCTTCACAAAGGGGGGGTGAGTTTACCTTTAAGCTTCCCTCCAGGGTGCAGCCGGCCTTGCAGGGAGAGCCATTGGGTAAATGAGCCCCAGGTGTCTGCATTAAGTAAACAAAGGTCAGGTGTCCCACTTGGGGATAAAAGCTGGGACCACTTGCAGGTAGGGGCAGTGTCTGTCTTTGAGGTGGATGCTCTGTGCAGATTTCCCTGTTGGGGAAGGATCTCCTGCCTCCCTGGGACTGGGCTTTAGTCAGGTGTGGCTTTTGTAAATGTGGGCTGTGTAGAGATTTGTTATGTGGCTTCCTTGGTCTTATGTATTTGGCTTGTTGACTTGGTTGTCTCCTGTCCCTTCTATGGGAAACTGTATTTCACCATTTATTCCACGCACTGTTGGTTGTGTGGTGTCACTGTTGGGGTCAGTGGGATTGATGTTGATTATGTATAATCTGATTGACTTGTTTGTACCCCCAGCGCTCACCCATGTACTGACCCTTTTGTATCAAATACAATTTGGTTGTTGGTTCATCTTTATGCTGGCTGTGTCCTTTATGCTAGGCCTGATAATTGGCAAAACAAGTATAAATAGTATCCAGTGGGAGGAAGGCTAGACCTGTTCTAAATAAGAATTGTAAACCAAATTATACCAGTTACAGTAGTATACTGTATGTCCTCTTTGCCTTGGACCTGGTGGATCAATATTTATTCTGGATGCTGTTATGTGATACATTTAACAGCAGTTAAGGAATAATAGAAGTGCGGCAGTCTTTAGTGTTTCTGATTGCTGTGAATAAGAAGTTAACTGTCTAAAGAGAAAATAATGTGTGCTATTTTGTACTTCATGAGCCTTACTCTTTCCTCTGTGAAGAAAGGACTCTCTTTGAGCCTCTCACTTATAGAAGGACCATTGACTCCTCTGGGTGGAGGCATCTGTTGCAGTCTATGTTGCTCAGATGTACAGATGACCATGCATGCATAGAAAGACAATTACGGTTGTAACATCAGACAAATAGGAGAGGAATGTCCTTTAGAACCAGTTTTGGTCTATCTCAGATGATTAAATTGAGTCTTTGCCACAGAGGTGAGCTGTGGGACCTTCACCTCTGCACATTACTGGCATGGAATCACTACAATGAAGGGTGGATGCAAGAGGAGAACTGGTCTCCCATGTATTTTTCCTGTAGGAAATTTTAGCTTTGTTAAAACAATTTTGGTCCTCTGTGCTCTTCAGAGTAGAGAAGCATATGGTCCTTCATTTGGTGACAAGACCAGCAGCAGATGAACATCCTAGATAAATGCTACATTTTGCTATTATGACAATAAATGCAATTAAACTTGGGCATAATGAGACAGAAGATTCCATATCCATATAAAAGCACATGTTCTCTATGAATTAGAGACCCAGTATTGATTTGTAATTATATATATGAGATAGAATGGTTTAGATCTCCAATAATCTAAAGACTACCATCTGCCTCTAGATAAATTTAAGAAGGAAACTTAATTTGGATAAAAACCTGCTGTGGATAGTTAATTCAGTTAAAGGATCAATTTCTAATAAAATTTAAGGATTGGGCTGTGTGATAATCCTTTGAACTACCTGCAGCAGCAAATTTGTCCTTAGCTTTTGTTCTCCACAGTGGCACTCAACTTTCTGTTAAGTGATATACCCAGTATGGTCAATAAAAACTGAGTGAAACAAAATTGCAAGAATTTAAAAATTACTGCTATCATAATAGTAATAATAGTAGTAAAACTCCTCAAAATAAAGATGATAATATGAAAAGTACATAAAAATATATATTTGTTAAATGTAATAATGATATGAGGTAAGTAGACTTCTTAAGAATAATTTAAAAATAAGAATTATGAATTCATGCCCCTGTACATACACTTGCTACAAATAGGATCAACAGAGACCTTCAGTATTATGGAGTAAGACAGATGTGAAATGAGGACAGAACAGAAATGTTTGAATAAATGTCAGTTTGAAGTGTCTTCTCAGTCTTTCAGGACTTCATGTCTGCTCCTAAGTAAGAGCAGTTTGCATTCAATGAACAGCCTGGTATATGCTGACTCCCCTTGCACATCGTGTCCTTAGCAATTTCCTTTGAACTCTCTCACCCAGCAGAGTATAAGGTCCATTTCAATTTGATAAAGAGGAAATCATGATGTCCTGTGTATAATAGATTTAAGTGCAGTATGTGGTATTATGCTTTCTTTCAAGATGTCTTTACAGCTACTGCAGAGATACCATTTTAACGTTTTGGGCTTTGTGTTCTATCCATTTAATGCTTTACATCAGATTTATAAATCCTTCATGATGTTTTTGCTAAAGGAAGTATTACTTCATCTGTTATACTGATAGCAGCAGCATATAGTTTTCTTAGGTAAGTCAGAAGTTCAGGCCTGTGTCAGAGGTTAGCTACATTAGTCATTTGTGATGAAAGAAAAGTCTTATTAACGCTTATGCATTCGGATTAAGATGACTTGAATGCTGTAATCCTTCCCATTTGACTGGTGGCATCATGCTGCCATCTGACAGCAGCTGTTTCCTCCTTAATCTAACCAAAAAAAATTGTGGTAGGTTATTGCTTGCACCATTACAAACTCAAGTTGTTCCAGTTTGTTTTAGTAAATAAGTATATTTATCAAAATAAAAACCTCTTAAATGTATACATGTGTTATGTATAGTATAGTCTTGTTTATCTTTGGCATCTGGTTTCGTAAGTACCCAAAGAACAAACGACATTGTTCTTCACCAGCACTTTAGTGCTGTAGTTAAGAATATACTATGCGGGACACATGATCCAAAACTTGTTATGAGGAAAAAACAGGCATTTGGGGCACATAAAAAATGAGTAAGAATTGTATGTCATGACACTCTGTAACTGCCACTCTTGGCAGAAGACCAGGCGTGAAGTTCGCAGAGACTTTTGAAGCTACTGTCGGTGGAGGATCCTCCCTTGGAACTGGATGTCAGGTTGACATCTCTATTTCCTGCCAGCTGCTATTTTCAGGACATCAAATTACATTTGTCTCAAGTATTCCCTGAGCTTCAAATTGCTGGGGTACTTAGGTGGAGCTTGGAGATCCAAAACTCATCCATGAGAACCTGATTTGAACACTGCTGGTTCGTGGTCCCATCATAGGCACTGGTTTGGCAGACAGCTGCTGGTATGTTAACATATTTTGAATACATTTGGTATTGGAGATGAAATAAAGGCTTGCTAAATGACTAAGTATTCCTTGAAAGCAGAAGACCAGACATTTGTTGGTTTGTTTTGGTTGTTGTTTTTTTTTTTTAAATCTTCTTTTGAGCTGGTGATGCACAGAAGAGTGACCACTGTTGGTTGTGAGGTTTAGAGATTTAGAGATGTTGGTTGAGAATTTAGCCTTAAGATCCTGTCCCTCTTTATGGATGTTTTCTGAGTTTAGCTTGGGAACACAATGAAATGTAGACATGGATAGAGGGGAGGGAAAAACCCCATCATATTGAAAGTCAGGCACATGATTCTGTACCTTTCAAGAGTAGAAACTCAGAACTGAAGGATCCCATGAAACACTTTATTATAATTTCTGGTGAAGTCATCTGAACTGAAAATAGAGACATTCATATTTACAAGAACAGTGAAGGCTATAGAAGGCAAGTGGTTTGCACCCACCATTACCCAGCACTGGGTGTGTGCTATAGATCATGCTAAGGAGACCGCTCTCTCTAATAAACAGGAAAGATAGGTGTCAGTTAAGGAACTGTTCTGCTCTGATCCACACAATTATTGTAACAATCCTAATTATCGACAGCAGAAATACTCAAAGCCAGCTTTTAATGTCCAGCAGCAGAACTCCCAACTTACTCTGGTGGACATGGGCTCATGGTCAAGGTCTCCTAAAATCCACTACACCAGCCTGGTAACTTTTGAGGGAAGTGAAAACTGCTCTCTGTTTGCAAAACACAAAATATTCCTCATAGTAGGATAGAAAGGACAAATGGTCCTACTCTGCTGTCTAATCTTCCTAGCAGATACTCACTATGAGAAAAAGAATTCCTTACTTCATGTTTGAGGATTATAGTTTCAGAGGCTAGAACACACCATGGACTGGCTGCACAGAGACTCAGCTACTCATTCATTTCTAGAATCATGCTCTGGAGTTTTTGCAACCACTAATTTGTCATTAGCGTAGAGGATCTTTGGACATACTCTTGTATTAGCTAAGAATCATGCTAAGATTGTTAGCTTGTCACATCACTGTATTCTGCAATGCTCTTTTGTATTAGCTGTTTCCAGTAATGAGAATTTGCATGCAAATATGAATAGTTGGGGCAAAATAAAAATATTGCAAGCCCTAATAGATAGAATGAAATATTGCAGGTATTTTTATGACACTGCAGAATGTATGAATAGCAATCAAATGTTTAGGGATTAAATGTAAGGAAACTAAGTATGGAATACTCTGCTTATATTAAAGGCCTTTTCTGTAAACTGTATTTAATACCGTCTTTAAACAGATGAGTTTGAGTATTCCTAAGGGATTTTCTTTTATTTGGACCATCTACCTTGATTTGGTCTGAAGTAAATACTGGGTATTTAAAGTGCATTCTTAGGTTTCAGCTGTACTGCCTCAAACATAACACTACCACCAATCAATCAATCAGTGGAATAGCCTGTGGACATCAGTATGAGCTGGATTATGAGCTCTGGGGATGCATGTGAATGTAATTTTTCATAGGACGTAGGAGCTGATAATATATACTGACATTTTATAGTGAGAACATATCTTTTTTTTTTTTAGGAAGTCTTCAATCCAGAGTTATTCTTAATATTTGTACTTTTTGTTACAGCAAAATGTATTTGACAGTTGTAATTCTTTAACTCAAAATATCCCTCAGAAATTTGGAGTGATGCAGAGAATGTCTTTCTGTTTGTCCATTGACATTTTTGATATTTACATTTCCAATCAGGGCATAAACACAACAGTTTTGCCTGACTAAAATGCACCATTAAAATTTAAATTCATGTTTATTTTGCTAATACATAATTCACTGAATTAAGATAACACTGAACATCCACTATGAGCTAAAAACTTGGCTTGCAATTTAGAAAGGGGCCTGTGTTCTGCAGATAAGTACACTGTCAGTGTTATTCTGTGTTTAAAATGTTTCAGCTACAGGGGTTAGAATTGAAGAATTGCTTCTTTTCTGCAAAGCAGGAACAGGCCAATCTGTGCATCACAAGATCCAGGTTTAGGACTGAGTTCCTGAGTGCTGTTTGCAACCATGGCATGTTAAATGTGATCCAGATTTCCTCAAATGATGATGCTTTTAAATCTAATCAGAAAATTGTATCCTCGGAAAGTTCAAGAAATTCAATCATAAAGTTAACTGGAAGTGTTACTTTTAAAAAATGTTATTTTTTAAAATAATGCGATATAATAAAAGTTTTTTGCTACTGTCCCATATACTGAATCATAATTTGTATTTTTTGTCATTCATGCACATTTACACTACTTTCCTTGTTGTAAGGAACCAAAAGTATTTTAAATTATGGCCTATTTGAACATAAAAGTAGCTCTACTGGATTGGAACAAAAGTCCATACCAGGTATGGTATCCTACCCATATTTAAGATGTCTGTATGAGAGTTTTAAAGCAGGGCAGACATTCCCAATGCTTTTGCCAGCTTGCAGTCATATGCTGCCAGGCAATTCCTGAGCCAGATGTTCTTTCTATATATTTAGTCATAGTAAATGAGTTTCTTCTTCATGAACATGTCCAGTCTTGCTGAGAATCTGTGTAAGCTTTCAGCTTCCCCAGCATCCTATGGCAAGCCATTTCACTGCATAATGACGCATAATGATGTGAAATGCAACCACTTTCTGTTTATTTTGAATCAGTTTGTAGTTCTGGTACTGGAAGAGACAGCAGTATAACTTTTTTTTTCACCTTCGAGGTTTGTATCTTAGTAATCTAGGTCCTAGTCTTTACCTGCAGACCACCTTCTCTCCCCTCTTTGGGTTTTTTTCGTGATTTTTTTTTTTTTTCAATTGATCCTATAATTATAGTAGCTGGCAGTAAAATCGCTAGGGTTACTTGTATGAACAAGGTATACCCAGATAAGCCCTGAATTAGAAATTGTACTTAAGATAGTTTAAATCTGATTATTATTTAATCATAAACACAGCTTCCATTGTATTTTGTTTGGATGCTGGTGGCCATCAGCCTCTTAACAGAAAACCTGATCTGACTGTACAATTTAGGCCAATACTTATTATTAATGTGCATTTTTTACTGCAGTAGGAGGATGTTATGCTAGAAGAGCTTGCCATGTACTTTTATGGCTTAAAAGACTTTCTGACATACACCAAGTATAATACAGAAAATACTATTGGTAGGTTTGTAAGTATATTCCTAGTGTTCCTCTGTATTTTGCTATATGCCTATAGTTTAGGAATGGTACATAATCATCTATTCCAACACTTCTGTGCTTTCTGTCCCTAAATGTGAATAATACAAAATGCAATACACATACTGGGTTCTTAAGCTTTGAAATTTGGGTCCTTGCAAAGCAACTGTGTTGAAGCTTTATTTTAAAATATTAGCCTTGCT
This sequence comes from Athene cunicularia, assembly GCF_003259725.1. NCBI lineage: Eukaryota > Metazoa > Chordata > Aves > Strigiformes > Strigidae > Athene > Athene cunicularia. The sequence continues at coordinate 60,009,728 of NW_020799097.1, read as the reverse complement.
TTTAATTAAAATACTTATCTGCAGTCAAAAGAATGAGAAATTACTAATTGACTAAAATAGTTATAATATTCTACTTAAACCTATGGAATCGTGACTAAAGCAGGATACTTGAAGCCCTTGGAGACTGGCATTCATGGTGGTGGTATATGGCAACATCCTTAAAGTTATTACTATTTCACAGCTTGTTGGCAGCTAAAAAATGATGTACTTGCTTCATGGGGAAAAACAGCACTCCAGTTTTCTCCATGTAACAAGTACTTTAGGCAGCACTTAAGACATTTAAAACTATTTTGGTTACATATTGTAATATATATTTCTGCATAACATTACAGCACACATTATACATTGTGCTGATTCCTTGTGAAAATATCTTCCTGTGATTACTGTAATGAAAAGCACTTTGCATAGATAATGTTGTAGAACCCGATGCTTCCACAAATAGATAACTCTCAAACTGAGGCTAGGAAAAAGAAAAATGTTCATCCTGAAATCTGCTCCTTTGAGCATCTGCCCTTATTGTAACTATAATATTTTATAGCAGTTTTATCTTACTTTCTAGTGATGCCCCAAAGTGACTGAAGGGAAGAAACTAACAGGCTAAGAAAAGAAGAAAGAATTGCTTTGGGAGGCATGCAGCTTTTCCCCCTTAACTGTTTATTCATGGCCAGGAGTCCCAAAAACAGCATACAGACATGTGGTCTCCTTGCTGCTGCTTTGATAAAATAAAACTAATAGATATCTGAAGGTTCAATGGCTGAAGATTACCTAATTTTTGTGAGTGGTTGGTGGGCTTCTGTACTCTTGAAAACCAGCCTATGTCAGTGAGCTTTTTTAAAAACAACAGCTGTACTAGTAAAAGCCTTACTGCTGCTGCAATACAAAAGCACTTTATACTGCTATAGCCACCTAAATACTCGAACAGGTATTAAATGTTACAAGTACTCTTGTATTGTTAACATTTGTCACTAAGACACTAGGATCTAGTACACTAGGATCTTTTTTCTTTACCCGTTCTGGAAGAGAACAGCTGACAAAATGTAGAAAGCCCTAGTGAGAAAGCCCTCTTTTGATAATTCTTCTAATTCTTTTGGGAAGTGCTCCAGAATTGGGTACTGTTGACAAGTGCCCAGCCTGAACTGTAAATGTCTTACTGAACGAGAAGGGGAGAGGCAGCTGACACCAGGTAAGCCCATCATTTCAGTGGAAGCACTGAGGGGAAGAATAGTACATAAGTCCTTGTGGAGTTTCACATTGCTGTTCCCTTCGCCTGTCTTTTTTTTTTTTACCCTATTGCTATTTCATAAAAGACCTGTGTAGTACAAAGAGTGATGTTGAAATAAATGGTGATGTAAGCAAAAATCACAAAAAGCATAATAAGAAAATATTTGGTTGTCCTATAATTATCCCTAATGAAAAAAACCTACCACCCTACAAGATAAAACAATTTAAATATTACAGGTATTTTATGAATCCAAAACCCAGGGAGCAAACAATTCACTCATGAATTTATTTATTTATTCATCAGAAGAGAATTTAGAAGCCCAAACAGGCTGGTGGACTGTGCAGCTCCAGCTGCACCAGCACAGCAGCAAAGCAAGAGGACTGAAGTGCTGGTGGGAGCCATGCTGGTGCCCGCCTCTCCCGCATCCCCTGAGATATGAACGTAACAGAGCTCAAGTGTGGCAGCTGATGTTGAGTTCACAGGACAGGAACTTGGCACTGAAACTATAGTTTCAGGAAAATCAGCAGAGGCTTAGTCTCTGACTCTGGTGGGGTCAACATTTTACTTCATGTGCTCTGGCTGTAAAAAAGCTGCTGTGTTCTGTCCTGTCATTTATAACCCCATTTTCCAAAACTTTTTCATCCTTTGATGAAGTAAGGTTGCCTTCTTCACAAGCACTGATGATCCCAGCTATTGGAATCTGATAATTTCTTTGTTCTCCAATGTGGGCATTTACCATATCATTTAGCCTTTTATCTACTTACCAATATTTATCATCTCTGTCTCCATAAGAACAGAATTTAACACAATCTATGGTAATGTTAAATAGGCAATTAAAAAATTTGGAGACAAATGCTGGTCATTATATGTCTGCATGTGCAGGCAATGAGGGAGAAAAAACATTTGGATAATATTCGAGGCTTGTGTGTTTGTTTGTGGCCTGTGTGCTGGTTTTGCCATGCATCTGATTTGTCCTTCAGATTGTAGTTTGTCCTCTTAAATCCAGATTACATGTGATAGCACAGAGAGAAGCAAAACACAAACAATATGATTTTCATATGACTACTACTTGATCACCCCTAACCAGTGAAAGCAAACAGAAATGTAATTTTATGTTATTTGTTAATATCATTGTTACAATTTTGGGAAAAATTGTAGGCTCTCCCAGAGCAGAGATACTTGTGTTTAGCTGAAGATTTTGTACATCAGCCAGCAGGTGATGAAAGCTCCTGCAGATGATTATCCCCACATGTACTTATGTAACACTTTCCAAAACAAAGTTAAATTAAATAGGTGCTAAATTCCCTCAAGAGCCGTAGACCTCATGGAATCAGAAGTATCTACTTTGTAATATTTTCTGCCAAATTTGTCATGCACTCTCACATACAAGATGAGTCTCTTTTTCAGTGAGAAATTGTGAAATACTCAAATTACTGAAAGTGCTTACTTCTCATATTTCATTTTTAAAGATGAGTTTGGGAAAAAAGGTAAAACCAGAAGTTTATCCAGCCTATTTACTATAGAGGGATTGTTAAAATGCATGATTACTGATAAAGAGATGATACTCTGGGTAGAAACGATGTGCCCCTTCAGAAATGTTACCTTTCATTAGTGCAAAATGTGGTCCTCATCTCTGTATCTCTCTTACATGAAAGTTCACAGTATGTAAAGTAATATAACGCTTTCTTTTGTGGTCAAGGAAGGGTAGAAAAGAGAAGGCTGCTGATTCCTTCATATTTTAGATAATTTGTCACATGATAAGAAATGGGTGGACTCACAGAAATTCTGAGATGGAAACATTAGTGCCCAGATTGTAGTGCCTTCTGGCAATTTGATTTTGTATTTAGTAAAAATACATGAAAATATAGAAGGGGTGGTGTTCCCCAGTCCTGGGAATTGCTTTCTGTCCCTGAGGAAAAGGCATGCTTCCACTGATGCAAGTTAGTAACACCATTTCCACTGATGAAATTTCAAGTGCTAAGATGTAACCCCCCTGGTTTGAGAGCACTAGCCAAGTGCTGCATATGACTCCTCATCAAAGACCAGACCCTGACACAACTGCACGGCATGACTGGTTGCTTGGAGCCCTGCTTTCCTGTGGCAGCCGTATGGCTTGGAGCCATTCTCTGAGTGCTCTTCCCTCTTGCTGGGTACATGTGTGCATCCTCCTCTGCAAACCACCACACTTCCCTCCTTGTTTTGTGCCATGCACTTTTGTTCTGATTTTGTTCATCATCATATTAATTTCTCCCAGTGAAGCTACAATTGCATTTCATAGATTGAAATTTCAGAAGACTTGATCATAAATACTCTCATAATATTTGTTATGTATATGTTTACATTTACATACATTTACATTGCTTTTCCCCATATTCATACTTATTTAAAAGATACTTCAGCTTTTCTTTCTTTTTTTTTTTTTTTTTTTTTTTTTTTTTTTTTTCTCTGGACATACAGTGAACAATACTGTGCATATCAGTTATTAAATAGTAAGATACTATATTAAATCAAAGTAAATCTAACCACTATAACATAAATACCATTTTTTGGTGAACATTTTCCAAGTGAGCTGCAAATGTTACGTTTTTCCTGAAGAAACTACACAGGTGATACCCTGATGTAGGCAAACTTTCAAGTTTAGCCTTCTGCAACACCAGCAATTGTTTCCAAAATACACAGCAGTGGTAGTATATTCTTGCCTTGTATTTCTGCAGCTCTGCCAGAACTTTGCTCTACAAACCTGTCTATCACAGTTTCTCTGCAGTCAGAGATGAGCAAATTAGCTGCAACAAGTGATTTGTAAATCTAGTCATTTGTGACTGTCAGAAATGTACCGTTAGAGGACTGAGGCCTTAGAGGCTACAGATTTGATGGTTTCTTTGAAATTATTTGGTGTGTGAAGCTATTAGTGTGTGTGGCTATGCATCAGTCTAGAAATACTCATGAACTTTATAGTTATTGCTAGGTAGATGGTACTATAGTACAGCTATAATAGTGCTTTGGGTTTTTATTATTTGTGCTGTATGACTGGTATTTTTTCATCTTTCTCACTGTTGCTTTCAATCACAAACAAAGAAAAGCTCAAACATTTATTCTTGTACAGGTACTCATGTTAATTTTCCATGTAGCTGTTACTCCCGAGAGTTACTTTTGAATAGCTATGAAGAGCAAATAAAAAGCATCAGAAGTACTACCAGAAACAAACATTTTGTTTTCCTGCAGTTTGTGTTTGTGAATTTCTTTGTTCAAAATTTGGCCAATCCTTGTTGCCATAATGCTATTGGAAATTATCTTCCAGTTCCAAATATCATACACTTACATTCAAATTTAATTCAAAGTTAGAAGTGCTAAGTGTTGCTGTCAAAGCTAATTTATGCAAAAGATGTAGAAAAAAATTTGGTTGTGTTAATTGATGATTTTTTACAGAATGCAAGCATAACAGAAACAAGCCTGATAAGCAGTTGAAAAAGGCAAGACAAGCAAGAATGTGGCGACTTCTATTCCTCCTTTATGATTTTTATCTGATACTTACAGACACAGTTTTAAGCAATATAATCCCATTAATATATTTCTCAAACTCTAGTCAGGATTTCACATGTGATTAAAGTATGATGTCCTTCTGGATTTTTGTTAAATTTCTGGGAAATGCAGTTCTGAGTTGATATGAACCATTTTTTTAATTCATGTTGAATTCACAAGATTGTTTCAATTCAAAATAGAAAAAATATTGACAGCTTGAGATATTTCATATTAAGGGTGGCTGAATTTGAATGCATTGTGTAAGATGTGAGAGAAGGAAACATTTTTCTAAGATTTGTTTGGGATGAAAAAGAATGATGCAAAATGAATATTTTTGTCAATAAGAAAGAACTGAGGGTATTTTGCTTTGTGTTAACTTGAAGTTTTACTGGGTAATCTTCAGTTTCAAAGCACTTACAGAGAAGTGGTTTTCTTTCTTGCAGCCCATGACTCATGCAATTGTTCCTTTCTTTGTTCTGAAACATTTCTTCTCAGCTCATAGAGACATTTCTGGATAGCTCTGGCTTGCTCAGTTTAGGATTGTGTCACAGTTTTCCTGAGCTTTTCTGAGTGACTGAACTCAGAAGAAACTCGTCTCCTTTGTGGCTGCTGTATGTTTTACTTCACCAGATGTTTCTGTGCTGCAGATTCAGCTGTGATCAAATCTGCAGGCAAACTCGGAAAGATAATGAAGCTCCCAGTCAATGTGCAGACAGACTTAGTGAACATGTGTGAGAGAGAGCATGGTTTCAACTTCCTAGCCAGATGTAGACTGAAAAAACTATCCCAGCCCTGACTCAAACCTGATCTAAAGTCAGAGGTGGGGGTGGGGGGAAGTTGCTGACACAGACCATGAACCTGAGTTATGGATACAGCCTGTCTTTTAAAGCAGCAAATCATACATTTATTTTCAAGTATGTTCTCCACACTTGCTAGCACCATCTCCATCTCTGGTCAGTTCGTCTATGCAGTTACAGTGCAAATGCTGGATATAGCAAAGGATGACTCAAAGGAGAAGAGAGGTAGAGTTGTGAGTTACAGGAATCTTCTCTACTCCTTCCTCACCAGTGGGTTTGATGTTGGTTGCAATGTCCAAGAGAAGAAACAAACCAAGGAATTCTGGCATTCATCTGGTAGCACCTTCACAACAACAAAGGGAGTGCCCCCTACCACTCTGTCCGTATAGCTCATAAGAAATTTCAGAATGAGCTATAACTGCATTATTTGCTGAATTTGCATAATTATTATGTTAACATGCAGACTTTATGCAGAAAATGTTAGCCCGCTTACTAGTAGCATGTCCTAAGAGACACATCACAGAACGTCACAGCTGCCTTGTGCAAATGTAAACCAAGATTGAACAGGACCATGAAATAACATGTTCCAGAGTTTTACATTTTTCTTTATTTCATTTTCATACGCTAGTATGCATCTACCTACGCAGTGAATGCATTCAGTGTGCACCACATCTAGGTGACACCTTGGGAAAATTAAGAAGCACCGAGGACATTATATTCTGCAAATACACCGTCTTTTCATAATTCATGGTGTATGCGAAGTCATGGTTTATAAAAACAAAATTGTATCAAAACTAGCTCAAGAGAAAGGGAGCATCCAGAGTCACCAGTGAAAATCCCTTAATCCCCAACATTCATGCTGATTTTCCACTTTCCAAAAGTGGCATAAAACATCAGTTGTGGTATTAAGTTTTCCCCAGAAGTCCTGTGCCTCATGGGGAGATATTGCAAAGTGTACTAGATTTATCACTTGTTGTGGATACAGAATACCTGTTGTACTAGATTTATCACCTGTTGTGGATACCTGTCTTGTGGATACAGAAATCCATGCCATTTTATCCCTATTAAATCATGCACCAAAAGAAAGTAAACATAGTGATGTAACGGGAAGTAATAATATGCTGCATTTTTTGGTACCTTTCAATATAATGGAACATATGGTGAATAATCCTCATAAATAGCTAGATATTATTGGCCCTGTTATATGGATAGGGAAAGGGAAACAGGAATTGATATGAGGGTTTGTGCAAGGTCATACCACAAATAAACGTGGATAAATTGCTGCTACTGAAACAGATATACCTCTGGGTAAAATCCAGCAGCTGTCTGACCATGAGCAAAACCATAAAGCAGATGAGATGAGAACCTCAACTACCCAACCCCCCACTATGATTTATGTAAAGTAAGCAGATGGGCTGCAATGGGTGAGATCTGAATTTCTCCAGGGGGTGCATTCAAGAAAAATCAAACTGAATAAACTAGAATAAATCCATGTGCTCATTAGTCTTCGTATGGATAATCTCAAAACCAGCATCAGTAGTTATTGTTTCACCTTTTGCAGTCATCAAATTAAGAATTACCGAAGCAACCACCAGAGTGCACCAGATACATTGCAGAGCAACTCACAAGAAAAGAGAGGAACGTAAGAAGTGTCCCTCCCTTTTCTTCTTTTCTTTTTGGTGTGGGAAACAAATCAGCTGCTTAAATATGTATATGGAGGGCAGTGAGAGAGAAGGAGAAGGGAAAGCCGCGAGGGTGTCAGTTCTCTTACCTGTGGCTATGTCCTTGCCGCTGCTTCTGTGCTGATGTGTCTTGCTTGCTAAATTACTCTGTGTATTGAGCTGCCTCCTTGTAGTATTGGACATTTTTTTCCCTAAAAAAATACAATGAAAATTTGAATATAGGAAACACATTAGCTTGCATGACCAGACCGTAAGAAATGTTCATGATGTGCTGGCTAGTTAACATGATACCAACTTTCTGCGTACAAGTCTGCTTTCTGTGTACATGTGTGTGACCGCATCCCCATCCTTGATCTTCAGGGATATGTAAACTGATCTGAAACACCTCCTACATACCAGTACTGTATATTTCAGAGTACTGAGTACTCCACATTGTGCATGCCATATGGTGCACGTTGTAACTGAATGTTGCATCTTCCATATTTATCTGACAGATGTGGACATCTGCATGTGACCTACTCATGTAGTCAGCCTTTCTAGTCAGTGGAAACAAATAGTTCTAGAGCATGATTCATCTTTGTGTCCTAAAGTGGATGTCTAACACAGGGCAGGGGATTTTACCCTCTAAAAGTGCATTTGTTTCATGGACTTTCAGTGGAGCATAAAATCACTTGCATGGGTTTAGACATCAAGAGTTAAGTAACAGAAATCATACCCTGAGTATGTTATCTGTAATATTTTTTTTATATTATTCCTAGTATTGGTTGTTAAGAGCTGCAGAACACTATTCACGTATGTAGTTCACTATATAGTAAAGTGCAGCAATATATGAAGTGTGAAACTTAATAAGGGTTAGATTTCATCTTACAATATACAAACAACTTTCCATTTCATGCCTTTTCTGGCTCCTAGCTGGAACCCTGGAAACACAGTTTGGACAGTGGAAATGCTGCCATTTTATTTGAATGTGAATTAGGTGAGTGATCTGATGAGATATTTTCTGCTCAGTTTAAAACCTATCTGAACAAAATTTATGGTAGATAATGCTAGGGAAAGGGTGAACCTCTCCTGCATTAAAAATATACTTTTAAAGTGCTGAAGTGCAGTTGTACTTTCACTGCAGCACTTCACTAGTTGTCTAAACATTCCAGCATTGGTTTCAGAGGCATCTCTGGACCTCAGCAGGAATAAAATCTATCTGCTACCACTGAAGTCAGCCCGTGAATTTGAATTTGTAAGCTTACCTATTTCCTCAAACCAGTGCTTCTTGGTGGATTGCATTTTTACTTGCCAATAATCGATGCATCATCAGGAACATGGAATAGGAAAAATCAACCATCACCTATATAAAATATATAACCATATATTTATACAAAATAAGAAAATTGGTGTGATTTATTTTTTTATTTGGAAAAACTTTAAAAAGAAAAAAAAATCACTCTCCAGTGAAGAGTCAAAAGCATATGTTGAACACATGCATATTCAAACCCTGTAAAGCAGTGATGAAGGATGGTACTGCTGAGAAGTTCTCTTTTTATTATAGCAACTGCTTTATAAAGAGAGCACTAAGCACGACAACGCTGCGTGATCTGCTTGGCTGTGGTGACTGATTATATTAAGTGTAAAGGCATTGTATGACATCTTAATCTGAATATTTAAACTCTTTGAAGGAGTTTTGGATTCTGTTAGCAAGACAGACCGATTTATAATCTCCTTTCTCAATGATATCTCCTTTTATCACATAAACCTATATGCCTCAAATGGTGCAGTCTTATCTAGTTGATTATGAACAACCTTACTTTCCAAATAAGCGTGCCAGTACCTTGTTAAGAACATGAATATCAACTGCAAACTCAACAATTACTGACTATAAATTGGTTTAGGCAGAAGATACACCAGTGAAAGAGAGTGGTGGTATTCATGTCAGTTTACAGCAATAATACATCTGTAGGTCAAAACTGTCTAGTTGGCTCCACTGTAAACCTGGAATAATTTAATCAAAGAAAACTATGCTGGTGTTGTGCTGTTGTAACAGGACAGTTTGATTCTATCAAGTTGTCAAACAGTAAAGAAAAAAGTGTGCCAAGAGTTAAGCTCCTAAATCCACTTCCATGTTTGAAGTGCGTCGTATTAAAGATGGATTTAAGGAGGGAAACACTGCCTCTGGTGGTTTTATCAGTAATTTAATCCCTAATCTCATTTATTAATAGAACTGATTTCTTCCTATCTCCTTTTCTCACCCTCCATGTGATATACTTACAGAAGCTTTTTCACTCTCCAGTTGACTGGTACAAACTCATTCCTGGTTTTGCCATTCTTAATCTGCCCCCCCAAGAACAAGGCAGGTTCTTGCCCTTTTCCATTTGCAGTAAAATTTTCCTTGAACAGTCCTTGGTGATGCCACATTGACCACATCTTGTTTCTGCATTCTTTTTTACAGTGGCAGTGCAGCATGTTATGGTGTGCCTGAATTATAATGTGTTTTAAGATGCTTACCAAAGAAAAAGCAGTTTATATTTTTGTTCTTATAGCACCTGATACATGTTTAGTTTGAGCAAAGGGCTTTGCACAACACTCATTAAATATGGAGTGCTTTACATGTTTTTCTTTTTCTTTCTGTTACATTTTAGCTATTCTTTAAAGGAAGTTTTATAATTAAGTGGGGTATTTTGCATGCAACCAGATAGCTGAAGTTTTAGAAATAGCCAGGTCCTAGGGCCCCTGGTATTTCCATGTTTATTTTTTCTTGGTTTAGTTTAAAAGGAAAAGATTGAGTCCTTCAAAATAATTTTGCATTCTGCATAGCCTGTTTGACAGTTAACCGCATGTGCATTTAAAGGAGGAGCCAAAGGCACCAGCAGATAGGTGTACTGATACACATTGACATTTCTCATCTCACACACTTTTGAAAACAGATGAGTCTTGTCTGTGTGTTTATGTGAGAAGTTAGGCCAATTTTTGCCTTTTGGACACAGCTTGAAATGTGGAGAGAGTGCTGTACCTTTGCAGTGGGAGTACAAGGAAATCTTTTCACAGTCCTAAATTTTGCAGTGGTTTCATGTCCTTGTTTCTGTGTGTATGCCTGTGAGTAGGTACACACAGATAATTTGTCCCAGTGTACTGCTCTTGGTGCATACTGCTAGTTAAGATGTTGTAGCAGTGCTACTAAGCTGCTGCTTAAGCAGAACTGCAGCTGTGCCTTCTCTGTTACCTATTCCTGTTGGAGACAGAGAACATCTGGAGAGGTGGGGCAGCACCAGCCTCTTTTCTTTGCACTGTAAATCTTTAAAAGTTAAAAAGTCTGCATAGTTCAAAATAAACCTGTTATTTTTTTCTAATTTATATGCAAAGCTTTGCTGTTCGTACTTATGTCTAGTTTTTAATAAATATTTTATATGTAAAAAAAAATTAGTATGGAAGTTTTGATTAAAAATTAACAAGACAAAAAATATTTTAGCCAAAATACCTTGGACAGCTGTCTACAGATAAAATATCTTACAGAAGCCATGGAAGAGGCAGACTTGCTTTATTAAAACCCGTCCCTACCCTCAATTTTTTATATGAACAAGTTCAATAGATTAACCGTTACAGAGGTGCCTTTTTCCTTCTTACACCGCAGAAAGTCAACTGCTGCCTTAAGGAAGTTCTTCAGACAAATCACATGCTTATGTGAATGAAGACACAAATTACAAACCTAAATAGTGTATGTATACGTATAGAGGTTATGTTACTGTTGCCATGGGAAAAAAAAAAAACAAACCAAAACCAACATGTTTGAGTGTTGTGTTACAGATCCCACCTACCAACTCAAAACTAACACCAAGGCAGTGAGCCCCATCTCCTCTGAGTTTGTGTGGTGGCACAGAGGATGCTGCCTCTACCAAAAAGGCCAACCCATCGCTGCCCTGCTCCGGCTGTCACTGGTTGGTAGAGTGTGACCTTGGAGCTAATGGCAGCTGGTTTAAGGCCCAGCAGCTCTGAGGCAGCTTGGTCACCTTGTGTCCTCGCCTGGCGCTATCACCTGCTGTGATCTTTATAATGATAGCTTGTAATTTAAAAAATAAACCATTATTGTGTGTGAAAAGTTAAACCAAGCACAGAATAACGTGGTGAAACAGGCGATGTGCAAAGCAAACACTGAACACGTTCCTTTCCCTCATCACCGTGCCGTGCCGCATGTGTGACGCCGCGGCCTCGCGAGCCGCCTCTACAGGAGCAGTGATGCGCGTGTGGCACCGCTGACCCGCAGCTCTTCCATAACTGACCGATTCCTTCGCAGTGCCTTAAACCGAACCCCAGCCCGGCCCAAGAACGCTGTTCTTTAACGCGACGTACATGGCGCACGGAAGCACGCCGAAGGCTGGCGCGGGTGGGGTGGCTGCCGGTGCCCGGGGTGAGCTTCTGGTGCCCGGTGCTGGTGCCCGGGGCGAGCCGGTGACCGGGGCGAGACACGGGTGCCCGGGGCCGGTGCCTGGGCCGGTCCCGGGGCGAGACACGGGTGCCCGGTGCGGGTGCCCAGGGCGAAGCGCCGGTGCCCGGTGCCGGTCCCGGGCCGTC